>NW_028242975.1:0-123000 GCF_964263255.1 Lissotriton vulgaris
TGGGGAATACGGGTACAGGATGTCCTTCTACGGAAGGGGCGGTCTCTGTATTGACCAGTTTCAAACATTTTTCGAGGGTTTGTTAGGGCGGACAAGGTCACCGCCGTCTATAGTTATAGTGCATGTTGGGGGCAATGATCTGGTCACCATCGGTAGACGACTACTCCTGGAGGCAATGCTTTCCACTGTAAGTTGGTTGGCGAGGAGAGTTCCGGGGTGCACGATTGCATGGTCCCATTTGATTCCACGAAAGGTGTGGCGGGGGGCTGTCTCTATTCCTGCTTTGAACCATTCGGTTAGAAAGCTTAATAATAAAGTGAGTAGGTTGTTCCGTTCCAGGACTTTGCATTCTATTTCTCATAACTGTATTAATGATGACAGTATGTATTTGGGGGATGGTGTGCATTTGTCTTGGGTGGGGAATGAGTTACTCTTAGGAGACTTCTTAGCATGGTTAAAATCGTTGAAACATGACCTTTAGGTAGGAGTTTTTGTGGGGGGTCCGGATAGCCGGTCAACTATCCGGCCTGTGGCGGTAAGGTCATGATCGGTGAGCACTAATTGGAAGATCCCTATGAGTGGGCGTCACCCAACACGGATGGGAGCGCTCGGGGGAGGTGGCCTTTGGCCCCTCAACGGGGAGGCGGTCCCTTCTAAGGATGGGTCGCCGAAAGAAGAGGAAAGGCGGTCAAGGCCCCTTCCTGTGTAGGAGGGGTTACAGCCCCCTCCTGGGGAATTTCCCGGGGCCAGTGACATCTGCGACGGCAGATGCGGTAAGTTGTGTGGGGTTGGGGGGAGGTCTACGATACCTTCTAGATACCTCACACGAGTCTTCGAACGACCTTTAACTGGCGTCGAGTTGATAAGTGCCCCCGTCAAGTCAAGGGAAATTGGTAGTAGTTGCACTTGAGTACGCCTCAGTGCTGTCGCCCCTCCCAAGTGGGGGGGGTATGTCGGGTTAGGGATCTTGACACCGGTTACGACCTTGCCGTTGGCCCTTAAACGTTAGGATGTACAATTTCAATATTTCAAGTAAATGTTTTGTAGGATGTTAGTTCGGCTAGGAGAACCTCTGTATTAGAGAATCTGTTAAGGTTAGCCAAACATCGCAATGTGGTATGAAATTGTACATTAATGTTTAATGTTTTAATTTTTTGTTTTAATAAATACGGCCGGGAGGGTCACTCCCTCCCACTTCCAAAAACTTCAAGAATTGTTTCCGGTTTCCCTTCTTTGGGGATTGTGTTGAGAGGGGGTGGCGGGTATCTCAGCCATATGGAAAGGGGCGACCACTCGGTCCCCCCGAACGTATGGCTGAGTGCCTCGATCCCCCCGGGAAGCCATTTTGGGCGGGAGGCGCGTCTCGGCTGGTATGCCCGAAGCGGCGTAGCCGGGGCGCGTTTTTTCCCGCCCTAGAGTGGGCTGGCCTAGACACTGACGCGGCCGGCCACGCCCTCGGGGCAGGCAGGGGCGGGTTTACGCCCGCCCTGAAGATGGATAAAAAGGGACGCAAGACCAGAAGACATCCTCTTGTTCCTGTGCTCTGAAGCTGCACCTCCTCGCTGCACGTGAGCTTGAGACGGAACGAAGAGCCAATTTTGACCCACCCACCAGCCCCTGAGGACAGCCAGTTGTTTTAATAAAATTGTTCAATTATTCTATATCGTTTACAGGTTGTTTTAGTGTTATGTCGATGTTGAATGTGTAATAAAGATTGTTCTAATTGTACAAGTTTGTGATTAAAGAACTTCGGATTTAAGGTCCATTTATAAACAGGCTTTTTTCGGTCATAGTGGCCAATATAGTTTCGTTTAGTTAGCATTTGTCGTATTTATTTTGGTCGGGCGGTAAGGTCATGATCGGTGAGCACTAATTGGAAGATCCCTATGAGTGGGCGTCACCCAACACGGATGGGAGCGCTCGGGGGAGGTGGCCTTTGGCCCCTCAACGGGGAGGCGGTCCCTTCTAAGGATGGGTCGCCGAAAGAAGAGGAAAGGCGGTCAAGGCCCCTTCCTGTGTAGGAGGGGTTACAGCCCCCTCCTGGGGAATTTCCCGGGGCCAGTGACATCTGCGACGGCAGATGCGGTAAGTTGTGTGGGGTTGGGGGGAGGTCTACGATACCTTCTAGATACCTCACACGAGTCTTCGAACGACCTTTAACTGGCGTCGAGTTGATAAGTGCCCCCGTCAAGTCAAGGGAAATTGGTAGTAGTTGCACTTGAGTACGCCTCAGTGCTGTCGCCCCTCCCAAGTGGGGGGGGTATGTCGGGTTAGGGATCTTGACACCGGTTACGACCTTGCCGTTGGCCCTTAAACGTTAGGATGTACAATTTCAATATTTCAAGTAAATGTTTTGTAGGATGTTAGTTCGGCTAGGAGAACCTCTGTATTAGAGAATCTGTTAAGGTTAGCCAAACATCGCAATGTGGTATGAAATTGTACATTAATGTTTAATGTTTTAATTTTTTGTTTTAATAAATACGGCCGGGAGGGTCACTCCCTCCCACTTCCAAAAACTTCAAGAATTGTTTCCGGTTTCCCTTCTTTGGGGATTGTGTTGAGAGGGGGTGGCGGGTATCTCAGCCATATGAAAAATGTGAGGGTGTTACTGCTAAAAAGTTGATTTAAATTTCGTTTTTGAATAAGGGTGATTGCAATATTTCAACAAGTCAATTGAAATTTTCTTGCACGATTAGGGACAGTGGATGCCTAGAAAGATCTTTTTTTAAAATTAGTTTTAGGTTCCAAAGAGTAGATTCCTGAAAAAAATGTGTTTGTTTTATGAAAAATGTGAGTGTGTTACTGCTAAAAAGTTGATTTAAATCTCATTTTTGGATAAGGGTGATTGCAATATTTCAACAAGTCAATTGAAATTTTCTTGCACGATTAGGGACAGTGGATGCCTAGAAAGATGTTTTTTTTAAATTAGTTTTAGGTTTCAGAGAGTAGATTCCTGAAATAAATGTGTTTGTTTTATGAAAAATGTGAGGGTGTTACTGCTAAAAAGTTGATTTCAATTTCGTTTTTGAATAAGGGTGATTGCAATATTTCAACAAGTCAATTGAAATTTTCTTGCACGATTAGGGACAGTGGATGCCTAGAAAGATATTTTTTTAAATTAGTTTTAGGTTTCAGAGAGTAGATTCCTGAAAAAAATGTGTTTGTTTTATGAAAAATGTGAGTGTGTTACTGCTAAAAAGTTGATTTAAATTTCGTTTTTGGATAAGGGTGATTGCAATATTTCAACAAGTCAATTGAAATTTTCTTGCACGATTAGGGACAGTGGATGCCTAGAAAGATGTCTTTTTACAATTAGTTTTAGGTTCCAGAGAGTAGATTCCTGAAAAAAATGTGTTTGTTTTATGAAAAATGTGAGTGTGTTACTGCTAAAAAGTTGTCTTAAATATCGTTTTTGGATAAGGGTGATTGCAATATTTCAATAAGTTAATTGAAATTTTCTTGGAAAATTAGGGAGAGTGGATGCCTAGAAAGATGTTTTTTTTAATTAGTTTTAGGTTTCAGAGAGTAGATTCCTGAAAAAAATGTGTTTGTTTTATGAAAAATGTGAGGGTGTTACTGCTAAAAAGTTGATTTAAATTTCGTTTTTGAATAAGGGTGATTGCAATATTTCAACAAGTCAATTGAAATTTTCTTGCACGATTAGGGACAGTGGATGCCTAGAAAGATTTTTTTTAAAATTAGTTTTAGGTTTCAGAGAGTAGATTCCTGAAAAAAATGTGTTTGTTTTATGAAAAATGTGAGTGTGTTACTGCAAAAAAGTTGATTTAAATATCGTTTTTGGATAAGGGTGATTGCAATATTTCAATAAGTTAATTGAAATTTTCTTGGAAGATTAGGGATAGTGGATGCCTAGAAAGATGTTTTTTTTAATTAGTTTTAGGTTTCAGAGAGTAGATTCCTGAAATAAATGTGTTTGTTTTATGAAAAATGTGAGGGTGTTACTGCAAAAAAGTTGATTTGAATTTCGTTTTTGAATAAGGGTGATTGCAATATTTCAACAAGTCAATTGAAATTTTCTTGCACGATTAGGGACAGTGGATGCCTAGAAAGATATTTTTTTTAAATTAGTTTTAGGTTTCAGAGAGTAGATTCCTGAAAAAAATGTGTTTGTTTTATGAAAAATGTGAGTGTGTTACTGCTAAAAAGTTTATTTAAATTTCGTTTTTGCATAAGGGTGATTGCAATATTTCAACAAGTCAATTGAAATTTTCTTGCACGATTAGGGACAGTGGATGCCTAGAAAGATGTTTTTTTAAAATTAGTTTTAGGTTCCAGAGAGTAGATTCCTGAAAAAAATGTGTTTGTTTAATGAAAAATGTGAGTGTGTTACTGCTAAAAAGTTGTTTTAAATATCGTTTTTGGATAAGGGTGATTGCAATATTTCAATAAGTTAATTGAAATTTTCTTGGAAGATTAGGGAGAGTGGATGCCTAGAAAGATGTTTTTTTTAATTAGTTTTAGGTTTCAGAGAGTAGATTCCTGAAAAAAATGTGTTTGTTTTATGAAAAATGTGAGGGTGTTACTGCTAAAAAGTTGATTTAAATTTCGTTTTTGAATAAGGGTGATTGCAATATTTCAACAAGTCAATTGAAATTTTCTTGCACGATTAGGGACAGTGGATGCCTAGAAAGATGTTTTTTTAAAATTAGTTTTAGGTTTCAGAGAGTAGATTCCTGAAAAAAATGTGTTTGTTTTATGAAAAATGTGAGTGTGTTACTGCTAAAAAGTTGATTTAAATTTCGTTTTTGGATAAGGGTGATTGCAATATTTCAACAAGTCAATTGAAATTTTCTTGCACGATTAGGGACAGTGGATGCCTAGAAAGATGTTTTTTTTAAATTAGTTTTAGGTTCCAGAGAGTAGATTCCTGAAAAAAATGTGTTTGTTTTATGAAAAATGTGAGGGTGTTACTGCTAAAAAGTTGATTTAAATTTCGTTTTTGGATAAGGGTGATTGCAATATTTCAACAAGTGAATTGAAATTTTCTTGCACGATTAGGGACAGTGGATGCCTAGAAAGATGTTTTTTTAAAATTAGTTTTAGGTTCCAGAGAGTAGATTCCTGAAAAAAGATGTGTTTGTTTTATGAAAAATGTGAGTGTGTTACTGCAAAAAAGTTGATTTAAATTTCGTTTTTGAATAAGGGTGATTGAAATATTTCAACAAGTTAATTGAAATTTTCTTGGAAGATTAGGGAGAGTGGATGCCTAGAAAGATGTTTTTTTTTAATTAGTTTTAGGTTTCAGAGAGTAGATTCCTGAAAAAAATGTGTTTGTTTTATGAAAAATGTGAGTGTGTTACTGCTAAAAAGTTGATTTAAATTTCGTTTTTGGATAAGGGTGATTGCAATATTTCAACAAGTCAATTGAAATTTTCTTGCACGATTAGGGACAGTGGATGCCTAGAAAGATGTTTTTTTAAAATTAGTTTTAGGTTCCAGAGAGTAGATTCCTGAAAAAAAATGTGTTTGTTTTATGAAAAATGTGAGTGTGTTACTGCTAAAAAGTTGATTTAAATTTCGTTTTTGGATAAGGGTGATTGCAATACTTCAACAAGTCAATTGAAATTTTCTTGCACGATTAGGGACAGTGGATGCCTAGAAAGATGTTTTTTTAAAATTAGTTTTAGGTTCCAGAGAGTAGATTCCTGAAAAAAATGTGTTTGTTTTATGAAAAATGTGAGGGTGTTACTGCTAAAAAGTTGATTTAAATTTCATTTTTGGATAAGGGTGATTGCAATATTTCAACAAGTCAATTGAAATTTTCTTGCACGATTAGGGACAGTGGATGCCTAGAAAGATGTTTTTTTAAAATTAGTTTTAGGTTCCAGAGAGTAGATTCCTGAAAAAAATGTGTTTGTTTTATGAAAAATGTGAGTGTGTTACTGCTAAAAAGTTGATTTAAATATCGTTTTTGGATAAGGGTGATTGCAATATTTCAATAAGTTAATTGAAATTTTCTTGGAAGATTAGGGAGAGTGGATGCCTAGAAAGATGTTTTTTTTAATTAGTTTTAGGTTTCAGAGAGTAGATTCCTGAAAAAAATGTGTTTGTTTTATGAAAAATGTGAGGGTGTTACTGCTAAAAAGTTGATTTAAATTACGTTTTTGAATAAGGGTGATTGTAATATTTCAACAAGTCAATTGAAATTTTCTTGCACGATTAGGGACAGTGGATGCCTAGAAAGATATTTTTTTTAAATTAGTCCTAGGTTTCAGAGAGTAGATTCCTGAAAAAATGTGTTTGTTTTATGAAAAATGTGAGTGTGTTACTGCTAAAAGTTGATTTAAATTTCGTTTTTGGATAAGGGTGATTGGAATATTTCAACAAGTCAATTGAAATTTTCTTGCACGATTAGGGACAGTGGATGCCTAAAAAGATGTTTTTTTAAAATTAGTTTTAGGTTCCAGAGAGTAGATTCCTGAAAAAAATGTGTTTGTTTTATGAAAAATGTGAGTGTGTTACTGCTAAAAAGTTGATTTAAATTTCGTTTTTGGATAAGGGTGATTGCAATATTTCAACAAGTTAATTGAAATTTTCTTGCAAGATTAGGGAGAGTGGATGCCTAGAAAGATGTTTTTTACAAATTCATTATAGGTTCCAGAGAGTGGATTCCTGAAAAAAAATTATTTGTTTCATGAAAAATGTGAGTGTGTTACTGCAAAAAAGTTGATTTAAATTTAGTTTCAGGATAGGTGTGAATGCATCATTTCAACAAGTCAATTGAAATTTTCTTGCAAGATTGGGGACAATGGATGCCTAGAAAGATGTTTTTTTTAAATTAGTTTTAGGTTTCAGAGAGTAGATTCCTGAAAAAAATGTGTTTGTTTTATGAAAAATGTGAGTGTGTTACTGCAAAAAAGTTGATTTAAATATCGTTTTTGGATAAGGGTGATTGCAATATTTCAATAAGTTAATTGAAATTTTCTTGGAAGATTAGGGAGAGTGGATGCCTAGAAAGATGTTTTTTTTAATTAGTTTTAGGTTTCAGAGAGTAGATTCCTGAAAAACATGTGTTTGTTTTATGAAAAATGTGAGGGTGTTACTGCTAAAAAGTTGATTTAAATTTCGTTTTTGAATAAGGGTGATTGCAATATTTCAATAAGTCAATTGAAATTTTCTTGCACGATTAGGGACAGTGGATGCCTAGAAAGATGTTTTTTTAAAATTAGTTTTAGGTTTCAGAGAGTAGATTCCTGAAAAAAATGTGTTTGTTTTATGAAAAATGTGAGTGTGTTACTGCTAAAAAGTTGATTTAAATTTCGTTTTTGGATAAGGGTGATTGCAATATTTCAACAAGTCAATTGAAATTTTCTTGCACGATTAGGGACAGTGGATGCCTAGAAAGATGTTTTTTTAAAATTAGTTTTAGGTTCCAGAGAGTAGATTCCTGAAAAAAAATGTGTTTGTTTTATGAAAAATGTGAGTGTGTTACTGCTAAAAAGTTGATTTAAATTTCGTTTTTGGATAAGGGTGATTGCAATACTTCAACAAGTCAATTGAAATTTTCTTGCACGATTAGGGACAGTGGATGCCTAGAAAGATGTTTTTTAAAATTAGTTTTAGGTTCCAGAGAGTAGATTCCTGAAAAAAATGTGTTTGTTTTATGAAAAATGTGAGGGTGTTACTGCTAAAAAGTTGATTTAAATTTTGTTTTTGAATAAGGGTGATTGCAATATTTCAACAAGTCAATTGAAATTTTCTTGCACGATTAGGGACAGTGGATGCCTAGAAAGATGTTTTTTTTAAATTAGTTTTAGGTTCCAGAGAGTAGATTCCTGAAAAAAATGTGTTTGTTTTATGAAAAATGTGAGTGTGTTACTGCTAAAAAGTTGATTTAAATTTCATTTTTGGATAAGGGTGATTGCAATATTTCAACAAGTCAATTGAAATTTTCTTGCACGATTAGGGACAGTGGATGCCTAGAAAGATGTTTTTTAAAAATTAGTTTTAGGTTCCAGAGAGTAGATTCCTGAAAAAAGATGTGTTTGTTTTATGAAAAATGTGAGTGTGTTACTGCTAAAAAGTTGATTTAAATATCGTTTTTGGATAAGGGTGATTGCAATATTTCAACAAGTTAATTGAAATTTTCTTGCAAGATTAGGGAGAGTGGATGCCTAGAAAGATGTTTTTTACAAATTCGTTATAGGTTCCAGAGAGTGGATTCCTGAAAAAAAAATTATTTGTTTCATGAAAAATGTGAGTGTGTTACTGCAAAAAAGTTGATTTAAATTTAGTTTCAGGATAGGTGTGAATGCATCATTTCAACAAGTCAATTGAAATTTTCTTGCAAGATTGGGGACAATGGATGCCTAGAAAGATGTTTTTTTTAAATTCGTTTTAGGTTTCAGAGAGTAGATTCCTGAAAAAAATGTGTTTGTTTTATGAAAAATGTGAGTGTGTTACTGCAAAAAAGTTGATTTAAATATCGTTTTTGGATAAGGGTGATTGCAATATTTCAATAAGTTAATTGAAATTTTCTTGGAAGATTAGGGAGAGTGGATGCCTAGAAAGATGTTTTTTTTTAATTAGTTTTAGGTTTCAGAGAGTAGATTCCTGAAAAAAATGTGTTTGTTTTATGAAAAATGTGAGGGTGTTACTGCTAAAAAGTTGATTTAAATTTTGTTTTTGAATAAGGGTGATTGCAATATTTCAATAAGTCAATTGAAATTTTCTTGCACGATTAGGGACAGTGGATGCCTAGAAAGATGTTTTTTTAAAATTAGTTTTAGGTTTCAGAGAGTAGATTCCTGAAAAAAATGTGTTTGTTTTATGCAAAATGTGAGTGTGTTACTGCTAAAAAGTTGATTTAAATTTCGTTTTTGGATAAGGGTGATTGCAATATTTCAACAAGTCAATTGAAATTTTCTTGCACGATTAGGGACAGTGGATGCCTAGAAAGATGTTTTTTTAAAATTAGTTTTAGGTTCCAGAGAGTAGATTCCTGAAAAAAAATGTGTTTGTTTTATGAAAAATGTGAGTGTGTTACTGCTAAAAAGTTGATTTAAATTTCGTTTTTGGATAAGGGTGATTGCAATACTTCAACAAGTCAATTGAAATTTTCTTGCACGATTAGGGACAGTGGATGCCTAGAAAGATGTTTTTTTAAAATTAGTTTTAGGTTCCAGAGAGTAGATTCCTGAAAAAAATGTGTTTGTTTTATGAAAAATGTGAGGGTGTTACTGCTAAAAAGTTGATTTAAATTTCGTTTTTGAATAAGGGTGATTGCAATATTTCAACAAGTCAATTGAAATTTTCTTGCACGATTAGGGACAGTGGATGCCTAGAAAGATATTTTTTTAAATTAGTTTTAGGTTTCAGAGAGTAGATTCCTGAAAAAAATGTGTTTGTTTTATGAAAAATGTGAGTGTGTTACTGCTAAAAAGTTGATTTAAATTTCGTTTTTGGATAAGGGTGATTGCAATATTTCAACAAGTCAATTGAAATTTTCTTGCACGATTAGGGACAGTGGATGCCTAGAAAGATGTCTTTTTACAATTAGTTTTAGGTTCCAGAGAGTAGATTCCTGAAAAAAATGTGTTTGTTTTATGAAAAATGTGAGTGTGTTACTGCTAAAAAGTTGTCTTAAATATCGTTTTTGGATAAGGGTGATTGCAATATTTCAATAAGTTAATTGAAATTTTCTTGGAAAATTAGGGAGAGTGGATGCCTAGAAAGATGTTTTTTTTAATTAGTTTTAGGTTTCAGAGAGTAGATTCCTGAAAAAAATGTGTTTGTTTTATGAAAAATGTGAGGGTGTTACTGCTAAAAAGTTGATTTAAATTTCGTTTTTGAATAAGGGTGATTGCAATATTTCAACAAGTCAATTGAAATTTTCTTGCACGATTAGGGACAGTGGATGCCTAGAAAGATTTTTTTTAAAATTAGTTTTAGGTTTCAGAGAGTAGATTCCTGAAAAAAATGTGTTTGTTTTATGAAAAATGTGAGTGTGTTACTGCAAAAAAGTTGATTTAAATATCGTTTTTGGATAAGGGTGATTGCAATATTTCAATAAGTTAATTGAAATTTTCTTGGAAGATTAGGGATAGTGGATGCCTAGAAAGATGTTTTTTTTAATTAGTTTTAGGTTTCAGAGAGTAGATTCCTGAAATAAATGTGTTTGTTTTATGAAAAATGTGAGGGTGTTACTGCTAAAAAGTTGATTTGAATTTCGTTTTTGAATAAGGGTGATTGCAATATTTCAACAAGTCAATTGAAATTTTCTTGCACGATTAGGGACAGTGGATGCCTAGAAAGATATTTTTTTTAAATTAGTTTTAGGTTTCAGAGAGTAGATTCCTGAAAAAAATGTGTTTGTTTTATGAAAAATGTGAGTGTGTTACTGCTAAAAAGTTTATTTAAATTTCGTTTTTGCATAAGGGTGATTGCAATATTTCAACAAGTCAATTGAAATTTTCTTGCACGATTAGGGACAGTGGATGCCTAGAAAGATGTTTTTTTAAAATTAGTTTTAGGTTCCAGAGAGTAGATTCCTGAAAAAAATGTGTTTGTTTAATGAAAAATGTGAGTGTGTTACTGCTAAAAAGTTGTTTTAAATATCGTTTTTGGATAAGGGTGATTGCAATATTTCAATAAGTTAATTGAAATTTTCTTGGAAGATTAGGGAGAGTGGATGCCTAGAAAGATGTTTTTTTTAATTAGTTTTAGGTTTCAGAGAGTAGATTCCTGAAAAAAATGTGTTTGTTTTATGAAAAATGTGAGGGTGTTACTGCTAAAAAGTTGATTTAAATTTCGTTTTTGAATAAGGGTGATTGCAATATTTCAACAAGTCAATTGAAATTTTCTTGCACGATTAGGGACAGTGGATGCCTAGAAAGATGTTTTTTTAAAATTAGTTTTAGGTTTCAGAGAGTAGATTCCTGAAAAAAATGTGTTTGTTTTATGAAAAATGTGAGTGTGTTACTGCTAAAAAGTTGATTTAAATTTCGTTTTTGGATAAGGGTGATTGCAATATTTCAACAAGTCAATTGAAATTTTCTTGCACGATTAGGGACAGTGGATGCCTAGAAAGATGTTTTTTTTAAATTAGTTTTAGGTTCCAGAGAGTAGATTCCTGAAAAAAATGTGTTTGTTTTATGAAAAATGTGAGGGTGTTACTGCTAAAAAGTTGATTTAAATTTCGTTTTTGGATAAGGGTGATTGCAATATTTCAACAAGTGAATTGAAATTTTCTTGCACGATTAGGGACAGTGGATGCCTAGAAAGATGTTTTTTTAAAATTAGTTTTAGGTTCCAGAGAGTAGATTCCTGAAAAAAGATGTGTTTGTTTTATGAAAAATGTGAGTGTGTTACTGCAAAAAAGTTGATTTAAATTTCGTTTTTGAATAAGGGTGATTGAAATATTTCAACAAGTTAATTGAAATTTTCTTGGAAGATTAGGGAGAGTGGATGCCTAGAAAGATGTTTTTTTTTAATTAGTTTTAGGTTTCAGAGAGTAGATTCCTGAAAAAAATGTGTTTGTTTTATGAAAAATGTGAGGGTGTTACTGCTAAAAAGTTGATTTAAATTTCGTTTTTGAATAAGGGTGATTGCAATATTTCAATAAGTCAATTGAAATTTTCTTGCACGATTAGGGACAGTGGATGCCTAGAAAGATGTTTTTTTAAAATTAGTTTTAGGTTTCAGAGAGTAGATTCCTGAAAAAAATGTGTTTGTTTTATGAAAAATGTGAGTGTGTTACTGCTAAAAAGTTGATTTAAATTTCGTTTTTGGATAAGGGTGATTGCAATATTTCAACAAGTCAATTGAAATTTTCTTGCACGATTAGGGACAGTGGATGCCTAGAAAGATGTTTTTTTAAAATTAGTTTTAGGTTCCAGAGAGTAGATTCCTGAAAAAAAATGTGTTTGTTTTATGAAAAATGTGAGTGTGTTACTGCTAAAAAGTTGATTTAAATTTCGTTTTTGGATAAGGGTGATTGCAATACTTCAACAAGTCAATTGAAATTTTCTTGCACGATTAGGGACAGTGGATGCCTAGAAAGATGTTTTTTTAAAATTAGTTTTAGGTTCCAGAGAGTAGATTCCTGAAAAAAATGTGTTTGTTTTATGAAAAATGTGAGGGTGTTACTGCTAAAAAGTTGATTTAAATTTCATTTTTGGATAAGGGTGATTGCAATATTTCAACAAGTCAATTGAAATTTTCTTGCACGATTAGGGACAGTGGATGCCTAGAAAGATGTTTTTTTAAAATTAGTTTTAGGTTCCAGAGAGTAGATTCCTGAAAAAAATGTGTTTGTTTTATGAAAAATGTGAGTGTGTTACTGCTAAAAAGTTGATTTAAATATCGTTTTTGGATAAGGGTGATTGCAATATTTCAATAAGTTAATTGAAATTTTCTTGGAAGATTAGGGAGAGTGGATGCCTAGAAAGATGTTTTTTTTAATTAGTTTTAGGTTTCAGAGAGTAGATTCCTGAAAAAAATGTGTTTGTTTTATGAAAAATGTGAGGGTGTTACTGCTAAAAAGTTGATTTAAATTACGTTTTTGAATAAGGGTGATTGTAATATTTCAACAAGTCAATTGAAATTTTCTTGCACGATTAGGGACAGTGGATGCCTAGAAAGATATTTTTTTTAAATTAGTCCTAGGTTTCAGAGAGTAGATTCCTGAAAAAATGTGTTTGTTTTATGAAAAATGTGAGTGTGTTACTGCTAAAAGTTGATTTAAATTTCGTTTTTGGATAAGGGTGATTGGAATATTTCAACAAGTCAATTGAAATTTTCTTGCACGATTAGGGACAGTGGATGCCTAAAAAGATGTTTTTTTAAAATTAGTTTTAGGTTCCAGAGAGTAGATTCCTGAAAAAAATGTGTTTGTTTTATGAAAAATGTGAGTGTGTTACTGCTAAAAAGTTGATTTAAATTTCGTTTTTGGATAAGGGTGATTGCAATATTTCAACAAGTTAATTGAAATTTTCTTGCAAGATTAGGGAGAGTGGATGCCTAGAAAGATGTTTTTTACAAATTCATTATAGGTTCCAGAGAGTGGATTCCTGAAAAAAAATTATTTGTTTCATGAAAAATGTGAGTGTGTTACTGCAAAAAAGTTGATTTAAATTTAGTTTCAGGATAGGTGTGAATGCATCATTTCAACAAGTCAATTGAAATTTTCTTGCAAGATTGGGGACAATGGATGCCTAGAAAGATGTTTTTTTTAAATTAGTTTTAGGTTTCAGAGAGTAGATTCCTGAAAAAAATGTGTTTGTTTTATGAAAAATGTGAGTGTGTTACTGCAAAAAAGTTGATTTAAATATCGTTTTTGGATAAGGGTGATTGCAATATTTCAATAAGTTAATTGAAATTTTCTTGGAAGATTAGGGAGAGTGGATGCCTAGAAAGATGTTTTTTTTAATTAGTTTTAGGTTTCAGAGAGTAGATTCCTGAAAAACATGTGTTTGTTTTATGAAAAATGTGAGGGTGTTACTGCTAAAAAGTTGATTTAAATTTCGTTTTTGAATAAGGGTGATTGCAATATTTCAATAAGTCAATTGAAATTTTCTTGCACGATTAGGGACAGTGGATGCCTAGAAAGATGTTTTTTTAAAATTAGTTTTAGGTTTCAGAGAGTAGATTCCTGAAAAAAATGTGTTTGTTTTATGAAAAATGTGAGTGTGTTACTGCTAAAAAGTTGATTTAAATTTCGTTTTTGGATAAGGGTGATTGCAATATTTCAACAAGTCAATTGAAATTTTCTTGCACGATTAGGGACAGTGGATGCCTAGAAAGATGTTTTTTTAAAATTAGTTTTAGGTTCCAGAGAGTAGATTCCTGAAAAAAAATGTGTTTGTTTTATGAAAAATGTGAGTGTGTTACTGCTAAAAAGTTGATTTAAATTTCGTTTTTGGATAAGGGTGATTGCAATACTTCAACAAGTCAATTGAAATTTTCTTGCACGATTAGGGACAGTGGATGCCTAGAAAGATGTTTTTTAAAATTAGTTTTAGGTTCCAGAGAGTAGATTCCTGAAAAAAATGTGTTTGTTTTATGAAAAATGTGAGGGTGTTACTGCTAAAAAGTTGATTTAAATTTTGTTTTTGAATAAGGGTGATTGCAATATTTCAACAAGTCAATTGAAATTTTCTTGCACGATTAGGGACAGTGGATGCCTAGAAAGATGTTTTTTTTAAATTAGTTTTAGGTTCCAGAGAGTAGATTCCTGAAAAAAATGTGTTTGTTTTATGAAAAATGTGAGTGTGTTACTGCTAAAAAGTTGATTTAAATTTCATTTTTGGATAAGGGTGATTGCAATATTTCAACAAGTCAATTGAAATTTTCTTGCACGATTAGGGACAGTGGATGCCTAGAAAGATGTTTTTTAAAAATTAGTTTTAGGTTCCAGAGAGTAGATTCCTGAAAAAAGATGTGTTTGTTTTATGAAAAATGTGAGTGTGTTACTGCTAAAAAGTTGATTTAAATATCGTTTTTGGATAAGGGTGATTGCAATATTTCAACAAGTTAATTGAAATTTTCTTGCAAGATTAGGGAGAGTGGATGCCTAGAAAGATGTTTTTTACAAATTCGTTATAGGTTCCAGAGAGTGGATTCCTGAAAAAAAAATTATTTGTTTCATGAAAAATGTGAGTGTGTTACTGCAAAAAAGTTGATTTAAATTTAGTTTCAGGATAGGTGTGAATGCATCATTTCAACAAGTCAATTGAAATTTTCTTGCAAGATTGGGGACAATGGATGCCTAGAAAGATGTTTTTTTTAAATTCGTTTTAGGTTTCAGAGAGTAGATTCCTGAAAAAAATGTGTTTGTTTTATGAAAAATGTGAGTGTGTTACTGCAAAAAAGTTGATTTAAATATCGTTTTTGGATAAGGGTGATTGCAATATTTCAATAAGTTAATTGAAATTTTCTTGGAAGATTAGGGAGAGTGGATGCCTAGAAAGATGTTTTTTTTTAATTAGTTTTAGGTTTCAGAGAGTAGATTCCTGAAAAAAATGTGTTTGTTTTATGAAAAATGTGAGGGTGTTACTGCTAAAAAGTTGATTTAAATTTTGTTTTTGAATAAGGGTGATTGCAATATTTCAATAAGTCAATTGAAATTTTCTTGCACGATTAGGGACAGTGGATGCCTAGAAAGATGTTTTTTTAAAATTAGTTTTAGGTTTCAGAGAGTAGATTCCTGAAAAAAATGTGTTTGTTTTATGCAAAATGTGAGTGTGTTACTGCTAAAAAGTTGATTTAAATTTCGTTTTTGGATAAGGGTGATTGCAATATTTCAACAAGTCAATTGAAATTTTCTTGCACGATTAGGGACAGTGGATGCCTAGAAAGATGTTTTTTTAAAATTAGTTTTAGGTTCCAGAGAGTAGATTCCTGAAAAAAAATGTGTTTGTTTTATGAAAAATGTGAGTGTGTTACTGCTAAAAAGTTGATTTAAATTTCGTTTTTGGATAAGGGTGATTGCAATACTTCAACAAGTCAATTGAAATTTTCTTGCACGATTAGGGACAGTGGATGCCTAGAAAGATGTTTTTTTAAAATTAGTTTTAGGTTCCAGAGAGTAGATTCCTGAAAAAAATGTGTTTGTTTTATGAAAAATGTGAGGGTGTTACTGCTAAAAAGTTGATTTAAATTTCGTTTTTGAATAAGGGTGATTGCAATATTTCAACAAGTCAATTGAAATTTTCTTGCACGATCAGGGACAGTGGATGCCTAGAAAGATGTTTTTTTAAAATTAGTTTTAGGTTCCAGAGAGTAGATTCCTGAAAAAAATTTGTTTGTTTTATGAAAAATGTGAGTGTGTTACTGCTAAAAAGTTGATTTAAATTTCATTTTTGGATAAGGGTGATTGCAATATTTCAACAAGTCAATTGAAATTTTCTTGCACGATTAGGGACAGTGGATGCCTAGAAAGATGTTTTTTTTAAATTAGTTTTAGGTTCCAGAGAGTAGATTCCTGAAAAAAATGTGTTTGTTTTATGAAAAATGTGAGTGTGTTACTGCTAAAAAGTTGATTTAAATATCGTTTTTCGATAAGGGTGATTGCAATATTTCAATAAGTTAATTGAAATTTTCTTGGAAGATTAGGGAGAGTGGATGCCTAGAAAGATGTTTTTTTTAATTAGTTTTAGGTTTCAGAGAGTAGATTCCTGAAAAAAATGTGTTTGTTTTATGAAAAATGTGAGGGTGTTACTGCTAAAAAGTTGATTTAAATTACGTTTTTGAATAAGGGTGATTGCAATATTTCAACAAGTCAATTGAAATTTTCTTGCACGATTAGGGACAGTGGATGCCTAGAAAGATATTTTTTTTAAATTAGTTTTAGGTTTCAGAGAGTAGATTCCTGAAAAAAATGTGTTTGTTTTATGAAAACTGTGAGTGTGTTACTGCTAAAAAGTTGATTTAAATTTCGTTTTTGGATAAGGGTGATTGCAATATTTCAACAAGTTAATTGAAATTTTCTTGCAAGATTAGGGAGAGTGGATGCCTAGAAAGATGTTTTTTACAAATTCGTTATAGGTTCCAG
The DNA here is from genome assembly GCF_964263255.1 of Lissotriton vulgaris. Classification (NCBI taxonomy): domain Eukaryota; kingdom Metazoa; phylum Chordata; class Amphibia; order Caudata; family Salamandridae; genus Lissotriton; species Lissotriton vulgaris. Next base: position 16,514 of record NW_028242975.1, read on the forward strand.
AGAGTGGATTCCTGAAAAAAAAATTATTTGTTTCATGAAAAATGTGAGTGTGTTACTGCAAAAAAGTTGATTTAAATTTAGTTTCAGGATAGGTGTGAATGCATCATTTCAACAAGTCAATTGAAATTTTCTTGCAAGATTGGGGACAATGGATGCCTAGAAAGATCTTTTTTTTAAATTAGTTTTAGGTTTCAGAGAGTAGATTCCTGAAAAAAATGTGTTTGTTTTATGAAAAATGTGAGTGTGTTACTGCAAAAAAGTTGATTTAAATATCGTTTTTGAATAAGGGTGATTGCAATATTTCAATAAGTTAATTGAAATTTTCTTGGAGGTTAGGGGGAGTGGATGCCTAGAAAGATGTTTTTTTTAATTAGTTTTAGGTTTCAGAGAGTAGATTCCTGAAAAAAATGTGTTTGTTTTATGAAAAATGTGAGGGTGTTACTGCTAAAAAGTTGATTTAAATTTCGTTTTTGAATAAGGGTGATTGCAATATTTCAATAAGTCAATTGAAATTTTCTTGCACGATTAGGGACAGTGGATGCCTAGAAAGATGTTTTTTTAAAATTAGTTTTAGGTTTCAGAGAGTAGATTCCTGAAAAAAATGTGTTTGTTTTATGAAAAATGTGAGTGTGTTACTGCTAAAAAGTTGATTTAAATTTCGTTTTTGGATAAGGGTGATTGCAATATTTCAACAAGTCAATTGAAATTTTCTTGCACGATTAGGGACAGTGGATGCCTAGAAAGATGTTTTTTTAAAATTAGTTTTAGGTTCCAGAGAGTAGATTCCTGAAAAAAAATGTGTTTGTTTTATGAAAAATGTGAGTGTGTTACTGCTAAAAAGTTGATTTAAATTTCGTTTTTGGATAAGGGTGATTGCAATACTTCAACAAGTCAATTGAAATTTTCTTGCACGATTAGGGACAGTGGATGCCTAGAAAGATGTTTTTTAAAATTAGTTTTAGGTTCCAGAGAGTAGATTCCTGAAAAAAATGTGTTTGTTTTATGAAAAATGTGAGGGTGTTACTGCTAAAAAGTTGATTTAAATTCCGTTTTTGGATAAGGGTGATTGCAATATTTCAACAAGTCAATTGAAATTTTCTTGCACGATTAGGGACAGTGGATGCCTAGAAAGATGTTTTTTTAAAATTAGTTTTAGGTTCCAGAGAGTAGATTCCTGAAAAAAATGTGTTTGTTTTATGAAAAATGTGAGTGTGTTACTGCTAAAAAGTTGATTTAAATTTCGTTTTTGGATAAGGGTGATTGCAATACTTCAACAAGTCAATTGAAATTTTCTTGCACGATTAGGGACAGTGGATGCATAGAAAGATTTCTTTTTTAAATTAGTATTAGGTTTCAGAGAGTAGATTCCTGAAAAAAATGTGTTTGTTTTATGAAAAATGTGAGGGTGTTACTGCTAAAAAGTTGATTTAAATTTCGTTTTTGAATAAGGGTGATTGCAATATTTCAATAAGTCAATTGAAATTTTCTTGCACGATTAGGGACAGTGGATGCCTAGAAAGATGTTTTTTTAAAATTAGTTTTAGGTTTCAGAGAGTAGATTCCTTAAAAAAATGTGTTTGTTTTATGAAAAATGTGAGTGTGTTACTGCTAAAAAGTTGATTTAAATTTCGTTTTTGGATAAGGGTGATTGCAATATTTCAACAAGTCAATTGAAATTTTCTTGCACGATTAGGGACAGTGGATGCCTAGAAAGATGTTTTTTTAAAATTAGTTTTAGGTTCCAGAGAGTAGATTCCTGAAAAAAAATGTGTTTGTTTTATGAAAAATGTGAGTGTGTTACTGCTAAAAAGTTGATTTAAATTTCGTTTTTGGATAAGGGTGATTGCAATACTTCAACAAGTCAATTGAAATTTTCTTGCACGATTAGGGACAGTGGATGCCTAGAAAGATGTTTTTTTTAAATTAGTTTTAGGTTCCAGAGAGTAGATTCCTGAAAAAAATGTGTTTGTTTTATGAAGAATGTGAGGGTGTTACTGCTAAAAAGTTGATTTAAATTTCATTTTTGGATAAGGGTGATTGCAATATTTCAACAAGTCAATTGAAATTTTCTTGCACGATTAGGGACAGTGGATGCCTAGAAAGATGTTTTTTTAAAATTAGTTTTAGGTTCCAGAGAGTAGATTCCTGAAAAAAATGTGTTTGTTTTATGAAAAATGTGAGTGTGTTACTGCTAAAAAGTTGATTTAAATATCGTTTTTGGATAAGGGTGATTGCAATATTTCAATAAGTTAATTGAAATTTTCTTGGAAGATTAGGGAGAGTGGATGCCTAGAAAGATGTTTTTTTAAATTAGTTTTAGGTTTCAGGGAGTAGATTCCTGAAAAAAATGTGTTTGTTTTATGAAAAATGTGAGGGTGTTACTGCTAAAAAGTTGATTTAAATTACGTTTTTGAATAAGGGTGATTGCAATATTTCAATAAGTCAATTGAAATTTTCTTGCACGATTAGGGACAGTGGATGCCTAGAAAGATATTTTTTTTTAATTAGTTTTAGGTTTCAGAGAGTAGATTCCTGAAAAAAATGTGTTTGTTTTATGAAAAATGTGAGTGTGTTACTGCTAAAAAGTTGATTTAAATTTCGTTTTTGGATAAGGGTGATTGGAATATTTCAACAAGTCAATTGAAATTTTCTTGCACGATTAGGGACAGTGGATGCCTAGAAAGATGTTTTTTTAAAATTAGTTTTAGGTTCCAGAGAGTAGATTCCTGAAAAAAATGTGTTTGTTTTATGAAAAATGTGAGTGTGTTACTGCTAAAAAGTTGATTTAAATTTCGTTTTTGGATAAGGGTGATTGCAATATTTCAACAAGTTAATTGAAATTTTCTTGCAAGATTATGGAGAGTGGATGCCTAGAAAGATGTTTTTTACAAATTCGTTATAGGTTCCAGAGAGTGGATTCCTGAAAAAAAATTTATTTGTTTCATGAAAAATGTGAGTGTGTTACTGCAAAAAAGTTGATTTAAATTTAGTTTCAGGATAGGTGTGAATGCATCATTTCAACAAGTCAATTGAAATTTTCTTGCAAGATTGGGGACAATGGATGCCTAGAAAGATGTTTTTTTTAAATTAGTTTTAGGTTTCAGAGAGTAGATTCCTGAAAAAAATGTGTTTGTTTTATGAAAAATGTGAGTGCGTTACTGCAAAAAAGTTGATTTAAATATCGTTTTTGGATAAGGGTGATTGCAATATTTCAATAAGTTAATTGAAATTTTCTTGGAAGATTAGGGAGAGTGGATGCCTAGAAAGATGTTTTTTTAAAATTAGTTTTAGGTTCCAGAGAGTAGATTCCTGAAAAAAATGTGTTTGTTTTATGAAAAATGTGAGTGTGTTACTGCTAAAAAGTTGATTTAAATTTCATTTTTGGATAAGGGTGATTGCAATATTTCAACAAGTCAATTGAAATTTTCTTGCACGATTAGGGACAGTGGATGCCTAGAAAGATGTTTTTTAAATTAGTTTTAGGTTCCAGAGAGTAGATTCCTGAAAAAAATGTGTTTGTTTTATGAAAAATGTGAGTGTGTTACTGCTAAAAAGTTGATTTAAATTTCATTTTTGGATAAGGGTGATTGCAATATTTCAACAAGTCAATTGAAATTTTCTTGCACGATTAGGGACAGTGGATGCCTAGAAAGATGTTTTTTAAATTAGTTTTAGGTTCCAGAGAGTAGATTCCTGAAAAAAGATGTGTTTGTTTTATGAAAAATGTGAGTGTGTTACTGCTAAAAAGTTCATTTAAATATCGTTTTTGGATAAGGGTGATTGCAATATTTCAACAAGTTAATTGAAATTTTCTTGCAAGATTAGGGAGAGTGGATGCCTAGAAAGATGTTTTTTACAAATTCGTTATAGGTTCCAGAGAGTGGATTCCTGAAAAAAAAATTATTTGTTTCATGAAAAATGTGAGTGTGTTACTGCAAAAAAGTTGATTTAAATTTAGTTTCAGGATAGGTGTGAATGCATCATTTCAACAAGTCAATTGAAATTTTCTTGCAAGATTGCGGACAATGGATGCCTAGAAAGATGTTTTTTTTAAATTAGTTTCAGGTTTCAGAGAGTAGATTCCTGAAAAAAATGTGTTTGTTTTATGAAAAATGTGAGTGTGTTACTGCAAAAAAGTTGATTTAAATATCGTTTTTGGATAAGGGTGATTGCAATATTTCAATAAGTTAATTGAAATTTTCTTGGAAGATTAGGGAGAGTGGATGCCTAGAAAGATATTTTTTTTAATTTAGTTTTAGGTTTCAGAGAGTAGATTCCTGAAAAAAATGTGTTTGTTTTATGAAAAATGTGAGGGTGTTACTGCTAAAAAGTTGATTTAAATTTCGTTTTTGAATAAGGGTGATTGCAATATTTCAATAAGTCAATTGAAATTTTCTTGCACGATTAGGGACAGTGGATGCCTAGAAAGATGTTTTTTTAAAATTAGTTTTAGGTTTCAGAGAGTAGATTCCTGAAAAAAATGTGTTTGTTTTATGAAAAATGTGAGTGTGTTACTGCTAAAAAGTTGATTTAAATTTCGTTTTTGGATAAGGGTGATTGCAATATTTCAACAAGTCAATTGAAATTTTCTTGCACGATTAGGGACAGTGGATGTCTAGAAAGATGTTTTTTTAAAATTAGCTTTAGGTTCCAGAGAGTAGATTCCTGAAAAAAAATGTGTTTGTTTTATGAAAAATGTGAGTGTGTTACTGCTAAAAAGTTGATTTAAATTTCGTTTTTGGATAAGGGTGATTGCAATACTTCAACAAGTCAATTGAAATTTTCTTGCACGATTAGGGACAGTGGATGCCTAGAAAGATGTTTTTTTAAAATTAGTTTTAGGTTCCAGAGAGTAGATTCCTGAAAAAAATGTGTTTGTTTTATGAAAAATGTGAGGGTGTTACTGCTAAAAAGTTGATTTAAATTTCGTTTTTGAATAAGGGTGATTGCAATATTTCAACAAGTCAATTGAAATTTTCTTGCACGATTAGGGACAGTGGATGCCTAGAAAGTTGTTTTTTTAAAATTAGTTTTAGGTTCCAGAGAGTAGATTCCTGAAAAAAATGTGTTTGTTTTATGAAAAATGTGAGTGTGTTACTGCTAAAAAGTTGATTTAAATTTCATTTTTGGATAAGGGTGATTGCAATATTTCAACAAGTCAATTGAAATTTTCTTGCACGATTAGGGACAGTGGATGCCTAGAAAGATGTTTTTTTAAAATTAGTTTTAGGTTCCAGAGAGTAGATTCCTGAAAAAAATGTGTTTGTTTTATGAAAAATGTGAGGGTGTTACTGCTAAAAAGTTGATTTAAATATCGTTTTTGGATAAGGGTGATTGCAATATTTCAATAAGTTAATTGAAATTTTCTTGGAAGATTAGGGAGAGTGGATGCCTAGAAAGATATTTTTTTAAAATTAGTTTTAGGTTTCAGAGAGTAGATTCCTGAAAAAAATGTGTTTGTTTTATGAAAAATGTGAGTGTGTTACTGCTAAAAAGTTGATTTAAATTTCGTTTTTGGATAAGGGTGATTGCAATACTTCAACAAGTCAATTGAAATTTTCTTGCACGATTAGGGACAGTGGATGCCTAGAAAGATTTTTTTTTAAAATTAGTTTTAGGTTCCAGAGAGTAGATTCCTGAAAAAAATTTGTTTGTTTTATGAAAAATGTGAGTGTGTTACTGCTAAAAAGTTGATTTAAATTTCGTTTTTGGATAAGGGTGATTGCAATACTTCAACAAGTCAATTGAAATTTTCTTGCACGATTAGGGACAGTGGATGCATAGAAAGATTTCTTTTTTAAATTAGTATTAGGTTTCAGAGAGTAGATTCCTGAAAAAAATGTGTTTGTTTTATGAAAAATGTGAGGGTGTTACTGCTAAAAAGTTGATTTAAATTTCGTTTTTGAATAAGGGTGATTGCAATATTTCAACAAGTCAATTGAAATTTTCTTGCTCGATTAGGGACAGTGGATGCCTAGAAAGATGTTTTTTTAAAATTAGTTTTAGGTTCCAGAGAGTAGATTCCTGAAAAAAATGTGTTTGTTTTATGAAAAATGTGAGTGTGTTACTGCTAAAAAGTTGATTTAAATTTCGTTTTTGGATAAGGGTGATTGCAATATTTCAACAAGTCAATTGAAATTTTCTTGCACGATTAGGGACAGTGGATGCCTAGAAAGATGTTTTTTTAAAATTAGTTTTAGGTTCCAGAGAGTAGATTCCTGAAAAAAAATGTGTTTGTTTTATGAAAAATGTGAGTGTGTTACTGCTAAAAAGTTGATTTAAATTTCGTTTTTGGATAAGGGTGATTGCAATACTTCAACAAGTCAATTGAAATTTTCTTGCACGATTAGGGACAGTGGATGCCTAGAAAGATGTTTTTTTTAAATTAGTTTTAGGTTCCAGAGAGTAGATTCCTGAAAAAAATGTGTTTGTTTTATGAAGAATGTGAGGGTGTTACTGCTAAAAAGTTGATTTAAATTTCATTTTTGGATAAGGGTGATTGCAATATTTCAACAAGTCAATTGAAATTTTCTTGCACGATTAGGGACAGTGGATGCCTAGAAAGATGTTTTTTTAAAATTAGTTTTAGGTTCCAGAGAGTAGATTCCTGAAAAAAATGTGTTTGTTTTATGAAAAATGTGAGTGTGTTACTGCTAAAAAGTTGATTTAAATATCGTTTTTGGATAAGGGTGATTGCAATATTTCAATAAGTTAATTGAAATTTTCTTGGAAGATTAGGGAGAGTGGATGCCTAGAAAGATGTTTTTTTAAATTAGTTTTAGGTTTCAGAGAGTAGATTCCTGAAAAAAATGTGTTTGTTTTATGAAAAATGTGAGGGTGTTACTGCTAAAAAGTTGATTTAAATTACGTTTTTGAATAAGGGTGATTGCAATATTTCAATAAGTCAATTGAAATTTTCTTGCACGATTAGGGACAGTGGATGCCTAGAAAGATATTTTTTTTTAATTAGTTTTAGGTTTCAGAGAGTAGATTCCTGAAAAAAATGTGTTTGTTTTATGAAAAATGTGAGTGTGTTACTGCTAAAAAGTTGATTTAAATTTCGTTTTTGGATAAGGGTGATTGGAATATTTCAACAAGTCAATTGAAATTTTCTTGCACGATTAGGGACAGTGGATGCCTAGAAAGATGTTTTTTTAAAATTAGTTTTAGGTTCCAGAGAGTAGATTCCTGAAAAAAATGTGTTTGTTTTATGAAAAATGTGAGTGTGTTACTGCTAAAAAGTTGATTTAAATTTCGTTTTTGGATAAGGGTGATTGCAATATTTCAACAAGTTAATTGAAATTTTCTTGCAAGATTAGGGAGAGTGGATGCCTAGAAAGATGTTTTTTACAAATTCGTTATAGGTTCCAGAGAGTGGATTCCTGAAAAAAAATTTATTTGTTTCATGAAAAATGTGAGTGTGTTACTGCAAAAAAGTTGATTTAAATTTAGTTTCAGGATAGGTGTGAATGCATCATTTCAACAAGTCAATTGAAATTTTCTTGCAAGATTGGGGACAATGGATGCCTAGAAAGATGTTTTTTTTAAATTAGTTTTAGGTTTCAGAGAGTAGATTCCTGAAAAAAATGTGTTTGTTTTATGAAAAATGTGAGTGCGTTACTGCAAAAAAGTTGATTTAAATATCGTTTTTGGATAAGGGTGATTGCAATATTTCAATAAGTTAATTGAAATTTTCTTGGAAGATTAGGGAGAGTGGATGCCTAGAAAGATGTTTTTTTAAAATTAGTTTTAGGTTCCAGAGAGTAGATTCCTGAAAAAAATGTGTTTGTTTTATGAAAAATGTGAGGGTGTTACTGCTAAAAAGTTGATTTAAATTTTGTTTTTGAATAAGGGTGATTGCAATATTTCAACAAGTCAATTGAAATTTTCTTGCACGATTAGGGACAGTGGATGCCTAGAAAGATGTTTTTTTAAAATTAGTTTTAGGTTCCAGAGAGTAGATTCCTGAAAAAAATGTGTTTGTTTTATGAAAAATGTGAGTGTGTTACTGCTAAAAAGTTGATTTAAATTTCATTTTTGGATAAGGGTGATTGCAATATTTCAACAAGTCAATTGAAATTTTCTTGCACGATTAGGGACAGTGGATGCCTAGAAAGATGTTTTTTAAATTAGTTTTAGGTTCCAGAGAGTAGATTCCTGAAAAAAGATGTGTTTGTTTTATGAAAAATGTGAGTGTGTTACTGCTAAAAAGTTCATTTAAATATCGTTTTTGGATAAGGGTGATTGCAATATTTCAACAAGTTAATTGAAATTTTCTTGCAAGATTAGGGAGAGTGGATGCCTAGAAAGATGTTTTTTACAAATTCGTTATAGGTTCCAGAGAGTGGATTCCTGAAAAAAAAATTATTTGTTTCATGAAAAATGTGAGTGTGTTACTGCAAAAAAGTTGATTTAAATTTAGTTTCAGGATAGGTGTGAATGCATCATTTCAACAAGTCAATTGAAATTTTCTTGCAAGATTGCGGACAATGGATGCCTAGAAAGATGTTTTTTTTAAATTAGTTTCAGGTTTCAGAGAGTAGATTCCTGAAAAAAATGTGTTTGTTTTATGAAAAATGTGAGTGTGTTACTGCAAAAAAGTTGATTTAAATATCGTTTTTGGATAAGGGTGATTGCAATATTTCAATAAGTTAATTGAAATTTTCTTGGAAGATTAGGGAGAGTGGATGCCTAGAAAGATATTTTTTTTTATTTAGTTTTAGGTTTCAGAGAGTAGATTCCTGAAAAAAATGTGTTTGTTTTATGAAAAATGTGAGGGTGTTACTGCTAAAAAGTTGATTTAAATTTCGTTTTTGAATAAGGGTGATTGCAATATTTCAATAAGTCAATTGAAATTTTCTTGCACGATTAGGGACAGTGGATGCCTAGAAAGATGTTTTTTTAAAATTAGTTTTAGGTTTCAGAGAGTAGATTCCTGAAAAAAATGTGTTTGTTTTATGAAAAATGTGAGTGTGTTACTGCTAAAAAGTTGATTTAAATTTCGTTTTTGGATAAGGGTGATTGCAATATTTCAACAAGTCAATTGAAATTTTCTTGCACGATTAGGGACAGTGGATGCCTAGAAAGATGTTTTTTTAAAATTAGCTTTAGGTTCCAGAGAGTAGATTCCTGAAAAAAAATGTGTTTGTTTTATGAAAAATGTGAGTGTGTTACTGCTAAAAAGTTGATTTAAATTTCGTTTTTGGATAAGGGTGATTGCAATACTTCAACAAGTCAATTGAAATTCTTGCACGATTAGGGACAGTGGATGCCTAGAAAGATGTTTTTTTAAAATTAGTTTTAGGTTTCAGAGAGTAGATTCCTGAAAAAAATGTGTTTGTTTTATGAAAAATGTGAGTGTGTTACTGCTAAAAAGTTGATTTAAATTTCATTTTTGGATAAGGGTGATTGCAATATTTCAACAAGTCAATTGAAATTTTCTTGCACGATTAGGGACAGTGGATGCCTAGAAAGATGTTTTTTTAAAATTAGTTTTAGGTTCCAGAGAGTAGATTCCTGAAAAAAATGTGTTTGTTTTATGAAAAATGTGAGTGTGTTACTGCTAAAAAGTTGATTTAAATATCGTTTTTGGATAAGGGTGATTGCAATATTTCAACAAGTTAATTGAAATTTTCTTGCAAGATTAGGGAGAGTGGATGCCTAGAAAGATGTTTTTTACAAATTCGTTATAGGTTCCAGAGAGTGGATTCCTGAAAAAAAAATTATTTGTTTCATGAAAAATGTGAGTGTGTTACTGCAAAAAAGTTGATTTAAATTTAGTTTCAGGATAGGTGTGAATGCATCATTTCAACAAGTCAATTGAAATTTTCTTGCAAGATTGGGGACAATGGATGCCTAGAAAGATGTTTTTTTTAAATTAGTTTTAGGTTTCAGAGAGTAGATTCCTGAAAAAAATGTGTTTGTTTTATGAAAAATGTGAGTGTGTTACTGCAAAAAAGTTGATTTAAATATCGTTTTTGGATAAGGGTGATTGCAATATTTCAATAAGTTAATTGAAATTTTCTTGGAAGATTAGGGAGAGTGGATGCCTAGAAAGATGTTTTTTTTTAATTAGTTTTAGGTTTCAGAGAGTAGATTCCTGAAAAAAATGTGTTTGTTTTATGAAAAATGTGAGGGTGTTACTGCTAAAAAGTTGATTTAAATTTCGTTTTTGAATAAGGGTGATTGCAATATTTCAATAAGTCAATTGAAATTTTCTTGCATGATTAGGGACAGTGGATGCCTAGAAAGATGTTTTTTTAAAATTAGTTTTAGGTTTCAGAGAGTAGATTCCTGAAAAAAATGTGTTTGTTTTATGAAAAATGTGAGTGTGTTACTGCTAAAAAGTTGATTTAAATTTCATTTTTGGATAAGGGTGATTGCAATATTTCAACAAGTCAATTGAAATTTTCGTGCACGATTAGGGACAGTGGATGCCTAGAAAGATGTTTTTTTTAAATTAGTTTTAGGTTCCAGAGAGTAGATTCCTGAAAAAAAATGTGTTTGTTTTATGAAAAATGTGAGTGTGTTACTGCTAAAAAGTTGATTTAAATTTCGTTTTTGGATAAGGGTGATTGCAATACTTCAACAAGTCAATTGAAATTTTCCTGCACGATTAGGGACAGTGGATGCCTAGAAAGATGTTTTTTTAAAATTAGTTTTAGGTTCCAGAGAGTAGATTCCTGAAAAAAAATGTGTTTGTTTTATGAAAAATGTGAGTGTGTTACTGCTAAAAAGTTGATTTAAATTTCGTTTTTGGATAAGGGTGATTGCAATACTTCAACAAGTCAATTGAAATTTTCTTGCACGATTAGGGACAGTGGATGCCTAGAAAGATGTTTTTTTAAAATTAGTTTTAGGTTCCAGAGAGTAGATTCCTGAAAAAAATGTGTTTGTTTTATGAAAAATGTGAGGGTGTTACTGCTAAAAAGTTGATTTAAATTTCATTTTTGGATAAGGGTGATTGCAATATTTCAACAAGTCAATTGAAATTTTCTTGCACGATTAGGGACAGTGGATGCCTAGAAAGATGTTTTTTTAAAATTAGTTTTAGGTTCCAGAGAGTAGATTCCTGAAAAAAATGTGTTTGTTTTATGAAAAATGTGAGTGTGTTACTGCTAAAAAGTTGATTTAAATATCGTTTTTGGATAAGGGTGATTGCAATATTTCAATAAGTTAATTGAAATTTTCTTGGAAGATTAGGGAGAGTGGATGCCTAGAAAGATGTTTTTTTTAATTAGTTTTAGGTTTCAGAGAGTAGATTCCTGAAAAAAATGTGTTTGTTTTATGAAAAATGTGAGGGTGTTACTGCTAAAAAGTTGATTTAAATTACGTTTTTGAATAAGGGTGATTGTAATATTTCAACAAGTCAATTGAAATTTTCTTGCACGATTAGGGACAGTGGATGCCTAGAAAGATATTTTTTTTAAATTAGTCCTAGGTTTCAGAGAGTAGATTCCTGAAAAAATTTGTTTGTTTTATGAAAAATGTGAGTGTGTTACTGCTAAAAAGTTGATTTAAATTTCGTTTTTGGATAAGGGTGATTGGAATATTTCAACAAGTCAATTGAAATTTTCTTGCACGATTAGGGACAGTGGATGCCTAAAAAGATGTTTTTTTAAAATTAGTTTTAGGTTCCAGAGAGTAGATTCCTGAAAAAAATGTGTTTGTTTTATGAAAAATGTGAGTGTGTTACTGCTAAAAAGTTGATTTAAATTTCGTTTTTGGATAAGGGTGATTGCAATATTTCAACAAGTTATTTGAAATTTTCTTGCAAGATTAGGGAGAGTGGATGCCTAGAAAGATGTTTTTTTTAATTCGTTTTAGGTTTCAGAGAGTAGATTCCTGAAAAAAATGTGTTTGTTTTATGAAAAATGTGAGGGTGTTACTGCTAAAAAGTAGATTTAAATTACGTTTTTGAATAAGGGTGATTGCAATATTTTAACAAGTCAATTGAAATTTTCTTGCACGATTAGGGACAGTGGATGCCTAGAAAGATATTTTTTTATAAATTAGTTTTAGGTTTCAGAGAGTAGATTCCTGAAAAAAATGTGTTTGTTTTATGAAAAATGTGAGTGTGTTACTGCTAAAAAGTTGATTTAAATTTCGTTTTTTGGTAAGGGTGATTGGAATATTTCAACAAGTCAATTGAAATTTTCTTGCACGATTAGGGACAGTGGATGCCTAGAAAGATGTTTTTTTAAAATTAGTTTTAGGTTCCAGAGAGTAGATTCCTGAAAAAAATGTGTTTGTTTTATGAAAAATGTGAGTGTGTTACTGCTAAAAAGTTGATTTAAATTTCGTTTTTGGATAAGGGTGATTGCAATATTTCAACAAGTTAATTGAAATTTTCTTGCAAGATCAGGGGGAGTGGATGCCTAGAAAGATGTTTTTTACAAATTCGTTATAGGTTCCAGAGAGTGGATTCCTGAAAAAAATGTGTTTGTTTTATGAAAAATGTGAGTGTGTTACTGCTAAAAAGTTGATTTAAATTTCATTTTTGGATAAGGGTGATTGCAATATTTCAACAAGTCAATTGAAATTTTCTTGCACGATTAGGGACAGTGGATGCCTAGAAAGATGTTTTTTTAAAATTAGTTTTAGGTTCCAGAGAGTAGATTCCTGAAAAAAATGTGTTTGTTTTATGAAAAATGTGAGTGTGTTACTGCAAAAAAGTTGATTTAAATTTAGTTTCAGGATAGGTGTGAATGCATCATTTCAACAAGTCAATTGAAATTTTCTTGCAAGATTGGGGACAATGGATGCCTAGAAAGATGTTTTTTTTAAATTAGTTTTAGGTTTCAGAGAGTAGATTCCTGAAAAAAATGTGTTTGTTTTATGAAAAATGTGAGTGTGTTACTGCAAAAAAGTTGATTTAAATATCGTTTTTGGATAAGGGTGATTGCAATATTTCAATAAGTTAATTGAAATTTTCTTGGAAGATTAGGGAGAGTGGATGCCTAGAAAGATGTTTTTTTTTAATTAGTTTTAGGTTTCAGAGAGTAGATTCCTGAAAAAAATGTGTTTGTTTTATGAAAAATGTGAGGGTGTTACTGCTAAAAAGTTGATTTAAATTTCGTTTTTGAATAAGGGTGATTGCAATATTTCAATAAGTCAATTGAAATTTTCTTGCACGATTAGGGACAGTGGATGCCTAGAAAGATGTTTTTTTAAAATTAGTTTTAGGTTTCAGAGAGTAGATTCCTGAAAAAAATGTGTTTGTTTTATGAAAAATGTGAGTGTGTTACTGCTAAAAAGTTGATTTAAATTTCATTTTTGGATAAGGGTGATTGCAATATTTCAACAAGTCAATTGAAATTTTCTTGCACGATTAGGGACAGTGGATGCCTAGAAAGATGTTTTTTTTAAATTAGTTTTAGGTTCCAGAGAGTAGATTCCTGAAAAAAAATGTGTTTGTTTTATGAAAAATGTGAGTGTGTTACTGCTAAAAAGTTGATTTAAATTTCGTTTTTGGATAAGGGTGATTGCAATACTTCAACAAGTCAATTGAAATTTTCCTGCACGATTAGGGACAGTGGATGCCTAGAAAGATGTTTTTTTAAAATTAGTTTTAGGTTCCAGAGAGTAGATTCCTGAAAAAAATGTGTTTGTTTTATGAAAAATGTGAGGGTGTTACTGCTAAAAAGTTGATTTAAATTTCGTTTTTGGATAAGGGTGATTGCAATATTTCAACAAGTCAATTGAAATTTTCTTGCACGATTAGGGACAGTGGATGCCTAGAAAGATGTTTTTTTAAAATTAGTTTTAGGTTCCAGAGAGTAGATTCCTGAAAAAAATGTGTTTGGTTTATGAAAAATGTGAGTGTGTTACTGCTAAAAAGTTGATTTAAATATCGTTTTTGGATAAGGGTGATTGCAATATTTCAATAAGTTAATTGAAATTTTCTTGGAAGATTAGGGAGAGTGGATGCCTAGAAAGATGTTTTTTTTAATTCGTTTTAGGTTTCAGAGAGTAGATTCCTGAAAAAAATGTGTTTGTTTTATGAAAAATGTGAGGGTGTTACTGCTAAAAAGTAGATTTAAATTACGTTTTTGAATAAGGGTGATTGCAATATTTTAACAAGTCAATTGAAATTTTCTTGCACGATTAGGGACAGTGGATGCCTAGAAAGATATTTTTTTTAAATTAGTTTTAGGTTTCAGAGAGTAGATTCCTGAAAAAAATGTGTTTGTTTTATGAAAAATGTGAGTGTGTTACTGCTAAAAAGTTGATTTAAATTTCGTTTTTGGATAAGGGTGATTGGAATATTTCAACAAGTCAATTGAAATTTTCTTGCACGATTAGGGACAGTGGATGCCTAGAAAGATGTTTTTTTAAAATTAGTTTTAGGTTCCAGAGAGTAGATTCCTGAAAAAAATGTGTTTGTTTTATGAAAAATGTGAGTGTGTTACTGCTAAAAAGTTGATTTAAATTTCGTTTTTGGATAAGGGTGATTGCAATATTTCAACAAGTTAATTGAAATTTTCTTGCAAGATCAGGGGGAGTGGATGCCTAGAAAGATGTTTTTTACAAATTCGTTATAGGTTCCAGAGAGTGGATTCCTGAAAAAAATGTGTTTGTTTTATGAAAAATGTGAGTGTGTTACTGCTAAAAAGTTGATTTAAATTTCATTTTTGGATAAGGGTGATTGCAATATTTCAACAAGTCAATTGAAATTTTCTTGCACGATTAGGGACAGTGGATGCCTAGAAAGATGTTTTTTTAAAATTAGTTTTAGGTTCCAGAGAGTAGATTCCTGAAAAAAATGTGTTTGTTTTATGAAAAATGTGAGTGTGTTACTGCAAAAAAGTTGATTTAAATTTAGTTTCAGGATAGGTGTGAATGCATCATTTCAACAAGTCAATTGAAATTTTCTTGCAAGATTGGGGACAATGGATGCCTAGAAAGATGTTTTTTTAAATTAGTTTTAGGTTTCAGAGAGTAGATTCCTGAAAAAAATGTGTTTGTTTTATGAAAAATGTGAGTGTGTTACTGCAAAAAAGTTGATTTAAATATCGTTTTTGGATAAGGGTGATTGCAATATTTCAATAAGTTAATTGAAATTTTCTTGGAAGATTAGGGAGAGTGGATGCCTAGAAAGATGTTTTTTTTTAATTAGTTTTAGGTTTCAGAGAGTAGATTCCTGAAAAAAATGTGTTTGTTTTATGAAAAATGTGAGGGTGTTACTGCTAAAAAGTTGATTTAAATTTCGTTTTTGAATAAGGGTGATTGCAATATTTCAATAAGTCAATTGAAATTTTCTTGCACGATTAGGGACAGTGGATGCCTAGAAAGATGTTTTTTTAAAATTAGTTTTAGGTTTCAGAGAGTAGATTCCTGAAAAAAATGTGTTTGTTTTATGAAAAATGTGAGTGTGTTACTGCTAAAAAGTTGATTTAAATTTCATTTTTGGATAAGGGTGATTGCAATATTTCAACAAGTCAATTGAAATTTTCTTGCACGATTAGGGACAGTGGATGCCTAGAAAGATGTTTTTTTTAAATTAGTTTTAGGTTCCAGAGAGTAGATTCCTGAAAAAAAATGTGTTTGTTTTATGAAAAATGTGAGTGTGTTACTGCTAAAAAGTTGATTTAAATTTCGTTTTTGGATAAGGGTGATTGCAATACTTCAACAAGTCAATTGAAATTTTCCTGCACGATTAGGGACAGTGGATGCCTAGAAAGATGTTTTTTTAAAATTAGTTTTAGGTTCCAGAGAGTAGATTCCTGAAAAAAATGTGTTTGTTTTATGAAAAATGTGAGGGTGTTACTGCTAAAAAGTTGATTTAAATTTCGTTTTTGGATAAGGGTGATTGCAATATTTCAACAAGTCAATTGAAATTTTCTTGCACGATTAGGGACAGTGGATGCCTAGAAAGATGTTTTTTTAAAATTAGTTTTAGGTTCCAGAGAGTAGATTCCTGAAAAAAATGTGTTTGGTTTATGAAAAATGTGAGTGTGTTACTGCTAAAAAGTTGATTTAAATATCGTTTTTGGATAAGGGTGATTGCAATATTTCAATAAGTTAATTGAAATTTTCTTGGAAGATTAGGGAGAGTGGATGCCTAGAAAGATGTTTTTTTTAATTCGTTTTAGGTTTCAGAGAGTAGATTCCTGAAAAAAATGTGTTTGTTTTATGAAAAATGTGAGGGTGTTACTGCTAAAAAGTAGATTTAAATTACGTTTTTGAATAAGGGTGATTGCAATATTTCAACAAGTCAATTGAAATTTTCTTGCACGATTAGGGACAGTGGATGCCTAGAAAGATATTTTTTTTAAATTAGTTTTAGGTTTCAGAGAGTAGATTCCTGAAAAAAATGTGTTTGTTTTATGAAAAATGTGAGTGTGTTACTGCTAAAAAGTTGATTTAAATTTCGTTTTTGGATAAGGGTGATTGGAATATTTCAACAAGTCAATTGAAATTTTCTTGCACGATTAGGGACAGTGGATGCCTAGAAAGATGTTTTTTTAAAATTAGTTTTAGGTTCCAGAGAGTAGATTCCTGAAAAAAATGTGTTTGTTTTATGAAAAATGTGAGTGTGTTACTGCTAAAAAGTTGATTTAAATTTCGTTTTTGGATAAGGGTGATTGCAATATTTCAACAAGTTAATTGAAATTTTCTTGCAAGATCAGGGGGAGTGGATGCCTAGAAAGATGTTTTTTACAAATTCGTTATAGGTTCCAGAGAGTGGATTCCTGAAAAAAAAATTATTTGTTTCTTGAAAAATGTGAGTGTGTTACTGCAAAAAAGTTGATTTAAATTTAGTTTCAGGATAGGTGTGAATGCATCATTTCAACAAGTCAATTGAAATTTTCTTGCAAGATTGGGGACAATGGATGCCTAGAAAGATGTTTTTTTTAAATTAGTTTTAGGTTTCAGAGAGTAGATTCCTGAAAAAAATGTGTTTGTTTTATGAAAAATGTGAGTGTGTTACTGCAAAAAAGTTGATTTAAATATCGTTTTTGGATAAGGGTGATTGCAATATTTCAATAAGTCAATTGAAATTTTCTTGCACGATTAGGGACAGTGGATGCCTAGAAAGATGTTTTTTTAAAATTAGTTTTAGGTTTCAGAGAGTAGATTCCTGAAAAAAATGTGTTTGTTTTATGAAAAATGTGAGTGTGTTACTGCTAAAAAGTTGATTTAAATTTCGTTTTTGGATAAGGGTGATTGCAATATTTCAACAAGTCAATTGAAATTTTCTTGCACGATTAGGGACAGTGGATGCCTAGAAAGATGTTTTTTTAAGATTAGTTTTAGGTTCCAGAGAGTAGATTCCTGAAAAAAAATGTGTTTGTTTTATGAAAAATGTGAGTGTGTTACTGCTAAAAAGTTGATTTAAATTTCGTTTTTGGATAAGGGTGATTGCAATACTTCAACAAGTCAATTGAAATTTTCTTGCACGATTAGGGACAGTGGATGCCTAGAAAGATGTTTTTTTAAAATTAGTTTTAGGTTCCAGAGAGTAGATTCCTGAAAAAAATGTGTTTGTTTTATGAAAAATGTGAGGGTGTTACTGCTAAAAAGTTGATTTAAATTTTGTTTTTGAATAAGGGTGATTGCAATATTTCAACAAGTCAATTGAAATTTTCTTGCACGATTAGGGACAGTGGATGCCTAGAAAGATGTTTTTTTAAAATTAGTTTTAGGTTCCAGAGAGTAGATTCCTGAAAAAAATGTGTTTGTTTTATGAAAAATGTGAGTGTGTTACTGCTAAAAAGTTGATTTAAATTTCATTTTTGGATAAGGGTGATTGCAATATTTCAACAAGTCAATTGAAATTTTCTTGCACGATTAGGGACAGTGGATGCCTAGAAAGATGTTTTTTTAAAATTAGTTTTAGGTTCCAGAGAGTAGATTCCTGAAAAAAGATGTGTTTGTTTTATGAAAAATGTGAGTGTGTTACTGCTAAAAAGTTGATTTAAATATCGTTTTTGGATAAGGGTGATTGCAATATTTCAACAAGTTAATTGAAATTTTCTTGCAAGATTAGGGAGAGTGGATGCCTAGAAAGATGTTTTTTACAAATTCGTTATAGGTTCCAGAGAGTGGATTCCTGAAAAAAAAATTATTTGTTTCATGAAAAATGTGAGTGTGTTACTGCAAAAAAGTTGATTTAAATTTAGTTTCAGGATAGGTGTGAATGCATCATTTCAACAAGTCAATTCAAATTTTCTTGCAAGATTGGGGACAATGGATGCCTAGAAAGATGTTTTTTTTAAATTAGTTTTAGGTTTCAGAGAGTAGATTCCTGAAAAAAATGTGTTTGTTTTATGAAAAATGTGAGTGTGTTACTGCAAAAAAGTTGATTTAAATATCGTTTTTGGATAAGGGTGATTGCAATATTTCAATAAGTTAATTGAAATTTTCTTGGAAGATTAGGGAGAGTGGATGCCTAGAAAGATGTTTTTTTAATTAGTTTTAGGTTTCAGAGAGTAGATTCCTGAAAAAAATGTGTTTGTTTTATGAAAAATGTGAGGGTGTTACTGCTAAAAAGTTGATTTAAATTTCGTTTTTGAATAAGGGTGATTGCAATATTTCAATAAGTCAATTGAAATTTTCTTGCACGATTAGGGACAGTGGATGCCTAGAAAGATGTTTTTTTAAAATTAGTTTTAGGTTTCAGAGAGTAGATTCCTGAA
The DNA here is from genome assembly GCF_964263255.1 of Lissotriton vulgaris. Taxonomy (NCBI): domain Eukaryota; kingdom Metazoa; phylum Chordata; class Amphibia; order Caudata; family Salamandridae; genus Lissotriton; species Lissotriton vulgaris. Next base: position 35,155 of record NW_028242975.1, read on the forward strand.
AAAAATGTGTTTGTTTTATGAAAAATGTGAGTGTGTTACTGCTAAAAAGTTGATTTAAATTTCGTTTTTGGATAAGGGTGATTGCAATATTTCAACAAGTCAATTGAAATTTTCTTGCACGATTAGGGACAGTGGATGCCTAGAAAGATCTTTTTTTAAAATTAGTTTTAGGTTCCAGAGAGTAGATTCCTGAAAAAAATGTGTATGTTTTATGAAAAATGTGAGGGTGTTACTGCTAAAAAGTTGATTTAAATTTCGTTTTTGAATAAGGGTGATTGCAATATTTCAACAAGTCAATTGAAATTTTCTTGCACAATTAGGGACAGTGGATGCCTAGAAAGATGTTTTTTTTAAATTAGTTTTAGGTTCCAGAGAGTAGATTCCTGAAAAAAATGTGTTTGTTTTATGAAAAATGTGAGTGTGTTACTGCTAAAAAGTTGATTTAAATTTCATTTTTGGATAAGGGTGATTGCAATATTTCAACAAGTCAATTGAAATTTTCTTGCACGATTAGGGACAGTGGATGCCTAGAAAGATGTTTTTTTAAATTAGTTTTAGGTTTCAGAGAGTAGATTCCTGAAAAACATGTGTTTGTTTTATGAAAAATGTGAGGGTGTTACTGCTAAAAAGTTGATTTAAATTTCGTTTTTGAATAAGGGTGATTGCAATATTTCAACAAGTCAATTGAAATTTTCTTGCACGATTAGGGACAGTGGATGCCTAGAAAGATGTTTTTTTAAAATTAGTTTTAGGTTCCAGAGAGTAGATTCCTGAAAAAAATGTGTTTGTTTTATGAAAAATGTGAGTGTGTTACTGCTAAAAAGTTGATTTAAATATCGTTTTTGGATAAGGGTGATTGCAATATTTCAACAAGTTAATTGAAATTTTCTTGCAAGATTAGGGAGAGTGGATGCCTAGAAAGATGTTTTTTACAAATTCGTTATAGGTTCCAGAGAGTGGATTCCTGAAAAAAAAATTATTTGTTTCATGAAAAATGTGAGTGTGTTACTGCAAAAAAGTTGATTTAAATTTAGTTTCAGGATAGGTGTGAATGCATAATTTCAACAAGTCAATTGAAATTTTCTTGCAAGATTGGGGACAATGGATGCCTAGAAAGATTTTTTTTTAAATTAGTTTTAGGTTTCAGAGAGTAGATTCCTGAAAAAAATGTGTTTGTTTTATGAAAAATGTGAGTGTGTTACTGCAAAAAAGTTGATTTAAATATCGTTTTTGGATAAGGGTGATTGCAATATTTCAATAAGTTAATTGAAATTTTCTTGGAAGATTAGGGAGAGTGGATGCCTAGAAAGATGTTTTTTTTAATTAGTTTTAGGTTTCAGAGAGTAGATTCCTGAAAAAAATGTGTTTGTTTTATGAAAAATGTGAGGGTGTTACTGCTAAAAAGTTGATTTAAATTTCGTTTTTGAATAAGGGTGATTGCAATATTTCAATAAGTCAATTGAAATTTTCTTGCACGATTAGGGACAGTGGATGCCTAGAAAGATGTTTTTTTAAAATTAGTTTTAGGTTTCAGAGAGTAGATTCCTGAAAAAAATGTGTTTGTTTTATGAAAAATGTGAGTGTGTTACTGCTAAAAAGTTGATTTAAATTTCGTTTTTGGATAAGGGTGATTGCAATATTTCAACAAGTCAATTGAAATTTTCTTGCACGATTAGGGACAGTGGATGCCTAGAAAGATCTTTTTTTAAAATTAGTTTTAGGTTCCAGAGAGTAGATTCCTGAAAAAAATGTGTATGTTTTATGAAAAATGTGAGGGTGTTACTGCTAAAAAGTTGATTTAAATTTCGTTTTTGAATAAGGGTGATTGCAATATTTCAACAATCAATTGAAATTTTCTTGCACAATTAGGGACAGTGGATGCCTAGAAAGATGTTTTTTTAAAATTAGTTTTAGGTTCCAGAGAGTAGATTCCTGAAAAAAATGTGTTTGTTTTATGAAAAATGTGAGGGTGTTACTGCTAAAAAGTTGATTTAAATTTCGTTTTTGAATAAGGGTGATTGCAATATTTCAACAAGTCAATTGAAATTTTCTTGCACGATTAGGGACAGTGGATGCCTAGAAAGATGTTTTTTTAAAATTAGTTTTAGGTTCCAGAGAGTAGATTCCTGAAAAAAAATGTGTTTGTTTTATGAAAAATGTGAGTGTGTTACTGCTAAAAAGTTGATTTAAATTTCGTTTTTGGATAAGGGTGATTGCAATACTTCAACAAGTCAATTGAAATTTTCTTGCACGATTAGGGACAGTGGATGCCTAGAAAGATGTTTTTTTAAAATTAGTTTTAGGTTCCAGAGAGTAGATTCCTGAAAAAAATGTGTTTGTTTTATGAAAAATGTGAGGGTGTTACTGCTAAAAAGTTGATTTAAATTTCGTTTTTGAATAAGGGTGATTGCAATATTTCAACAAGTCAATTGAAATTTTCTTGCACGATTAGGGACAGTGGATGCCTAGAAAGATGTTTTTTTAAAATTAGTTTTAGGTTCCAGAGAGTAGATTCCTGAAAAAAATGTGTTTGTTTTATGAAAAATGTGAGTGTGTTACTGCTAAAAAGTTGATTTAAATTTCATTTTTGGATAAGGGTGATTGCAATATTTCAACAAGTCAATTGAAATTTTCTTGCACGATTAGGGACAGTGGATGCCTAGAAAGATGTTTTTTTAAAATTAGTTTTAGGTTCCAGAGAGTAGATTCCTGAAAAAAATGTGTTTGTTTTATGAAAAATGTGAGTGTGTTACTGCTAAAAAGTTGATTTAAATATCGTTTTTGGATAAGGGTGATTGCAATATTTCAACAAGTTAATTGAAATTTTCTTGCAAGATTAGGGAGAGTGGATGCCTAGAAAGATGTTTTTTACAAATTCGTTATAGGTTCCAGAGAGTGGATTCCTGAAAAAAAAATTATTTGTTTCATGAAAAATGTGAGTGTGTTACTGCAAAAAAGTTGATTTAAATTTAGTTTCAGGATAGGTGTGAATGCATCATTTCAACAAGTCAATTGAAATTTTCTTGCAAGATTGGGGACAATGGATGCCTAGAAAGATGTTTTTTTAAAATTAGTTTTAGGTTTCAGAGAGTAGATTCCTGAAAAAAATGTGTTTGTTTTATGAAAAATGTGAGTGTGTTACTGCAAAAAAGTTGATTTAAATATCGTTTTTGGATAAGGGTGATTGCAATATTTCAATAAGTTAATTGAAATTTTCTTGGAAGATTAGGGAGAGTGGATGCCTAGAAAGATGTTTTTTTTTAATTAGTTTTAGGTTTCAGAGAGTAGATTCCTGAAAAAAATGTGTTTGTTTTATGAAAAATGTGAGGGTGTTACTGCTAAAAAGTTGATTTAAATTTCGTTTTTGAATAAGGGTGATTGCAATATTTCAATAAGTCAATTGAAATTTTCTTGCACGATTAGGGACTGTGGATGCCTAGAAAGATGTTTTTTTAAAATTAGTTTTAGGTTTCAGAGAGTAGATTCCTGAAAAAAATGTGTTTGTTTTATGAAAAATGTGAGTGTGTTACTGCTAAAAAGTTGATTTAAATTTCATTTTTGGATAAGGGTGATTGCAATATTTCAACAAGTCAATTGAAATTTTCTTGCACGATTAGGGACAGTGGATGCCTAGAAAGATGTTTTTTTAAAATTAGTTTTAGGTTCCAGAGAGTAGATTCCTGAAAAAAAATGTGTTTGTTTTATGAAAAATGTGAGTGTGTTACTGCTAAAAAGTTGATTTAAATTTCGTTTTTGGATAAGGGTGATTGCAATACTTCAACAAGTCAATTGAAATTTTCCTGCACGATTAGGGACAGTGGATGCCTAGAAAGATGTTTTTTTAAAATTAGTTTTAGGTTCCAGAGAGTAGATTCCTGAAAAAAATGTGTTTGTTTTATGAAAAATGTGAGGGTGTTACTGCTAAAAAGTTGATTTAAATTTCGTTTTTGGATAAGGGTGATTGCAATATTTCAACAAGTCAATTGAAATTTTCTTGCACGATTAGGGACAGTGGATGCCTAGAAAGATGTTTTTTTAAAATTAGTTTTAGGTTCCAGAGAGTAGATTCCTGAAAAAAATGTGTTTGGTTTATGAAAAATGTGAGTGTGTTACTGCTAAAAAGTTGATTTAAATATCGTTTTTGGATAAGGGTGATTGCAATATTTCAATAAGTTAATTGAAATTTTCTTGGAAGATTAGGGAGAGTGGATGCCTAGAAAGATGTTTTTTTTTAATTCGTTTTAGGTTTCAGAGAGTAGATTCCTGAAAAAAATGTGTTTGTTTTATGAAAAATGTGAGGGTGTTACTGCTAAAAAGTAGATTTAAATTACGTTTTTGAATAAGGGTGATTGCAATATTTCAACAAGTCAATTGAAATTTTCTTGCACGATTAGGGACAGTGGATGCCTAGAAAGATATTTTTTTTAAATTAGTTTTAGGTTTCGGAGAGTAGATTCCTGAAAAAAATGTGTTTGTTTTATGAAAAATGTGAGTGTGTTACTGCTAAAAAGTTGATTTAAATTTCGTTTTTGGATAAGGGTGATTGGAATATTTCAACAAGTCAATTGAAATTTTCTTGCACGATTAGGGACAGTGGATGCCTAGAAAGATGTTTTTTTAAAATTAGTTTTAGGTTCCAGAGAGTAGATTCCTGAAAAAAATGTGTTTGTTTTATGAAAAATGTGAGTGTGTTACTGCTAAAAAGTTGATTTAAATTTCGTTTTTGGATAAGGGTGATTGCAATATTTCAACAAGTTAATTGAAATTTTCTTGCAAGATCAGGGGGAGTGGATGCCTAGAAAGATGTTTTTTACAAATTCGTTATAGGTTCCAGAGAGTGGATTCCTGAAAAAAAAATTATTTGTTTCTTGAAAAATGTGAGTGTGTTACTGCAAAAAAGTTGATTTAAATTTAGTTTCAGGATAGGTGTGAATGCATCATTTCAACAAGTCAATTGAAATTTTCTTGCAAGATTGGGGACAATGGATGCCTAGAAAGATGTTTTTTTTAAATTAGTTTTAGGTTTCAGAGAGTAGATTCCTGAAAAAAATGTGTTTGTTTTATGAAAAATGTGAGTGTGTTACTGCAAAAAAGTTGATTTAAATATCGTTTTTGGATAAGGGTGATTGCAATATTTCAATAAGTCAATTGAAATTTTCTTGCACGATTAGGGACAGTGGATGCCTAGAAAGATGTTTTTTTAAAATTAGTTTTAGGTTTCAGAGAGTAGATTCCTGAAAAAAATGTGTTTGTTTTATGAAAAATGTGAGTGTGTTACTGCTAAAAAGTTGATTTAAATTTCATTTTTGGATAAGGGTGATTGCAATATTTCAACAAGTCAATTGAAATTTTCTTGCACGATTAGGGACAGTGGATGCCTAGAAAGATGTTTTTTTAAAATTAGTTTTAGGTTCCAGAGAGTAGATTCCTGAAAAAAATGTGTTTGTTTTATGAAAAATGTGAGTGTGTTACTGCTAAAAAGTTGATTTAAATATCGTTTTTGGATAAGGGTGATTGCAATATTTCAACAAGTTAATTGAAATTTTCTTGCAAGATTAGGGAGAGTGGATGCCTAGAAAGATGTTTTTTACAAATTCGTTATAGGTTCCAGAGAGTGGATTCCTGAAAAAAAAATTATTTGTTTCATGAAAAATGTGAGTGTGTTACTGCAAAAAAGTTGATTTAAATTTAGTTTCAGGATAGGTGTGAATGCATCATTTCAACAAGTCAATTGAAATTTTCTTGCAAGATTGGGGACAATGGATGCCTAGAAAGATGTTTTTTTTAAATTAGTTTTAGGTTTCAGAGAGTAGATTCCTGAAAAAAATGTGTTTGTTTTATGAAAAATGTGAGTGTGTTACTGCAAAAAAGTTGATTTAAATATCGTTTTTGGATAAGGGTGATTGCAATATTTCAATAAGTTAATTGAAATTTTCTTGGAAGATTAGGGAGAGTGGATGCCTAGAAAGATGTTTTTTTTTAATTAGTTTTAGGTTTCAGAGAGTAGATTCCTGAAAAAAATGTGTTTGTTTTATGAAAAATGTGAGGGTGTTACTGCTAAAAAGTTGATTTAAATTTCGTTTTTGAATAAGGGTGATTGCAATATTTCAATAAGTCAATTGAAATTTTCTTGCATGATTAGGGACAGTGGATGCCTAGAAAGATGTTTTTTTAAAATTAGTTTTAGGTTTCAGAGAGTAGATTCCTGAAAAAAATGTGTTTGTTTTATGAAAAATGTGAGTGTGTTACTGCTAAAAAGTTGATTTAAATTTCATTTTTGGATAAGGGTGATTGCAATATTTCAACAAGTCAATTGAAATTTTCGTGCACGATTAGGGACAGTGGATGCCTAGAAAGATGTTTTTTTTAAATTAGTTTTAGGTTCCAGAGAGTAGATTCCTGAAAAAAAATGTGTTTGTTTTATGAAAAATGTGAGTGTGTTACTGCTAAAAAGTTGATTTAAATTTCGTTTTTGGATAAGGGTGATTGCAATACTTCAACAAGTCAATTGAAATTTTCCTGCACGATTAGGGACAGTGGATGCCTAGAAAGATGTTTTTTTAAAATTAGTTTTAGGTTCCAGAGAGTAGATTCCTGAAAAAAATGTGTTTGTTTTATGAAAAATGTGAGTGTGTTACTGCTAAAAAGTTGATTTAAATTTCGTTTTTGGATAAGGGTGATTGCAATACTTCAACAAGTCAATTGAAATTTTCCTGCACGATTAGGGACAGTGGATGCCTAGAAAGATGTTTTTTTAAAATTAGTTTTAGGTTCCAGAGAGTAGATTCCTGAAAAAAATGTGTTTGTTTTATGAAAAATGTGAGTGTGTTACTGCTAAAAAGTTGATTTAAATTTCGTTTTTGGATAAGGGTGATTGCAATACTTCAACAAGTCAATTGAAATTTTCCTGCACGATTAGGGACAGTGGATGCCTAGAAAGATGTTTTTTTTAAATTAGTTTTAGGTTCCAGAGAGTAGATTCCTGAAAAAAATGTGTTTGTTTTATGAAAAATGTGAGTGTGTTACTGCTAAAAAGTTGATTTAAATTTCGTTTTTGGATAAGGGTGATTGCAATACTTCAACAAGTCAATTGAAATTTTCCTGCACGATTAGGGACAGTGGATGCCTAGAAAGATGTTTTTTTAAAATTAGTTTTAGGTTCCAGAGAGTAGATTCCTGAAAAAAATGTGTTTGTTTTATGAAAAATGTGAGGGTGTTACTGCTAAAAAGTTGATTTAAATTTCGTTTTTGGATAAGGGTGATTGCAATATTTCAACAAGTCAATTGAAATTTTCTTGGAAGATTAGGGAGAGTGGATGCCTAGAAAGATGTTTTTTTTTAATTCGTTTTAGGTTTCAGAGAGTAGATTCCTGAAAAAAATGTGTTTGTTTTATGAAAAATGTGAGGGTGTTACTGCTAAAAAGTAGATTTAAATTACGTTTTTGAATAAGGGTGATTGCAATATTTCAACAAGTCAATTGAAATTTTCTTGCACGATTAGGGACAGTGGATGCCTAGAAAGATATTTTTTTTAAATTAGTTTTAGGTTTCGGAGAGTAGATTCCTGAAAAAAATGTGTTTGTTTTATGAAAAATGTGAGTGTGTTACTGCTAAAAAGTTGATTTAAATTTCGTTTTTGGATAAGGGTGATTGGAATATTTCAACAAGTCAATTGAAATTTTCTTGCACGATTAGGGACAGTGGATGCCTAGAAAGATGTCTTTTTTAAAATTAGTTTTAGGTTCCAGAGAGTAGATTCCTGAAAAAAATGTGTTTGTTTTATGAAAAATGTGAGTGTGTTACTGCTAAAAAGTTGATTTAAATTTCGTTTTTGGATAAGGGTGATTGCAATATTTCAACAAGTTAATTGAAATTTTCTTGCAAGATCAGGGGGAGTGGATGCCTAGAAAGATGTTTTTTACAAATTCGTTATAGGTTCCAGAGAGTGGATTCCTGAAAAAAAAATTATTTGTTTCTTGAAAAATGTGAGTGTGTTACTGCAAAAAAGTTGATTTAAATTTAGTTTCAGGATAGGTGTGAATGCATCATTTCAACAAGTCAATTGAAATTTTCTTGCAAGATTGGGGACAATGGATGCCTAGAAAGATGTTTTTTTTAAATTAGTTTTAGGTTTCAGAGAGTAGATTCCTGAAAAAAATGTGTTTGTTTTATGAAAAATGTGAGTGTGTTACTGCAAAAAAGTTGATTTAAATATCGTTTTTGGATAAGGGTGATTGCAATATTTCAATAAGTCAATTGAAATTTTCTTGCACGATTAGGGACAGTGGATGCCTAGAAAGATGTTTTTTTAAAATTAGTTTTAGGTTTCAGAGAGTAGATTCCTGAAAAAAATGTGTTTGTTTTATGAAAAATGTGAGTGTGTTACTGCTAAAAAGTTGATTTAAATTTCGTTTTTGGATAAGGGTGATTGCAATATTTCAACAAGTCAATTGAAATTTTCTTGCACGATTAGGGACAGTGGATGCCTAGAAAGATGTTTTTTTAAAATTAGTTTTAGGTTCCAGAGAGTAGATTCCTGAAAAAAAATGTGTTTGTTTTATGAAAAATGTGAGTGTGTTACTGCTAAAAAGTTGATTTAAATTTCGTTTTTGGATAAGGGTGATTGCAATACTTCAACAAGTCAATTGAAATTTTCTTGCACGATTAGGGACAGTGGATGCCTAGAAAGATGTTTTTTTAAAATTAGTTTTATGTTCCAGAGAGTAGATTCCTGAAAAAAATGTGTTTGTTTTATGAAAAATGTGAGGGTGTTACTGCTAAAAAGTTGATTTAAATTTCATTTTTGGATAAGGGTGATTGCAATATTTCAACAAGTCAATTGAAATTTTCTTGCACGATTAGGGACAGTGGATGCCTAGAAAGATGTTTTTTTAAAATTAGTTTTAGGTTCCAGAGAGTAGATTCCTGAAAAAAGATGTGTTTGTTTTATGAAAAATGTGAGTGTGTTACTGCTAAAAAGTTGATTTAAATATCGTTTTTGGATAAGGGTGATTGCAATATTTCAACAAGTTAATTGAAATTTTCTTGCAAGATTAGGGAGAGTGGATGCCTAGAAAGATGTTTTTTACAAATTCGTTATAGGTTCCAGAGAGTGGATTCCTGAAAAAAAAATTATTTGTTTCATGAAAAATGTGAGTGTGTTACTGCAAAAAAGTTGATTTAAATTTAGTTTCAGGATAGGTGTGAATGCATCATTTCAACAAGTCAATTGAAATTTTCTTGCAAGATTGGGGACAATGGATGCCTAGAAAGATGTTTTTTTTAAATTAGTTTTAGGTTTCAGAGAGTAGATTCCTGAAAAAAATGTGTTTGTTTTATGAAAAATGTGAGTGTGTTACTGCAAAAAAGTTGATTTAAATATCGTTTTTGGATAAGGGTGATTGCAATATTTCAATAAGTTAATTGAAATTTTCTTGGAAGATTAGGGAGAGTGGATGCCTAGAAAGATGTTTTTTTTTAATTAGTTTTAGGTTTCAGAGAGTAGATTCCTGAAAAAAATGTGTTTGTTTTATGAAAAATGTGAGGGTGTTACTGCTAAAAAGTTGATTTAAATTTCGTTTTTGAATAAGGGTGATTGCAATATTTCAATAAGTCAATTGAAATTTTCTTGCACGATTAGGGACAGTGGATGCCTAGAAAGATGTTTTTTTAAAATTAGTTTTAGGTTTCAGAGAGTAGATTCCTGAAAAAAATGTGTTTGTTTTATGAAAAATGTGAGTGTGTTACTGCTAAAAAGTTGATTTAAATTTCGTTTTTGGATAAGGGTGATTGCAATATTTCAACAAGTCAATTGAAATTTTCTTGCACGATTAGGGACAGTGGATGCCTAGAAAGATCTTTTTTTAAAATTAGTTTTAGGTTCCAGAGAGTAGATTCCTGAAAAAAATGTGTATGTTTTATGAAAAATGTGAGGGTGTTACTGCTAAAAAGTTGATTTAAATTTCGTTTTTGAATAAGGGTGATTGCAATATTTCAACAAGTCAATTGAAATTTTCTTGCACGATTAGGGACAGTGGATGCCTAGAAAGATGTTTTTTTAAAATTAGTTTTAGGTTCCAGAGAGTAGATTCCTGAAAAAAATGTGTTTGTTTTATGAAAAATGTGAGTGTGTTACTGCTAAAAAGTTGATTTAAATTTCATTTTTGGATAAGGGTGATTGCAATATTTCAACAAGTCAATTGAAATTTTCTTGCACGATTAGGGACAGTGGATGCCTAGAAAGATGTTTTTTTAAAATTAGTTTTAGGTTTCAGAGAGTAGATTCCTGAAAAAAATGTGTTTGTTTTATGAAAAATGTGAGGGTGTTACTGCTAAAAAGTTGATTTAAATTTCGTTTTTGAATAAGGGTGATTGCAATATTTCAACAAGTCAATTGAAATTTTCTTGCACGATTAGGGACAGTGGATGCCTAGAAAGATGTTTTTTTAAAATTAGTTTTAGGTTCCAGAGAGTAGATTCCTGAAAAAAATGTGTTTGTTTTATGAAAAATGTGAGTGTGTTACTGCTAAAAAGTTGATTTAAATTTCATTTTTGGATAAGGGTGATTGCAATATTTCAACAAGTCAATTGAAATTTTCTTGCACGATTAGGGACAGTGGATGCCTAGAAAGATGTTTTTTTAAAATTAGTTTTAGGTTCCAGAGAGTAGATTCCTGAAAAAAGATGTGTTTGTTTTATGAAAAATGTGAGTGTGTTACTGCTAAAAAGTTGATTTAAATATCGTTTTTGGATAAGGGTGATTGCAATATTTCAACAAGTTAATTGAAATTTTCTTGCAAGATTAGGGAGAGTGGATGCCTAGAAAGATGTTTTTTACAAATTCGTTATAGGTTCCAGAGAGTGGATTCCTGAAAAAAAAATTATTTGTTTCATGAAAAATGTGAGTGTGTTACTGCAAAAAAGTTGATTTAAATTTAGTTTCAGGATAGGTGTGAATGCATCATTTCAACAAGTCAATTCAAATTTTCTTGCAAGATTGGGGACAATGGATGCCTAGAAAGATGTTTTTTTTAAATTAGTTTTAGGTTTCAGAGAGTAGATTCCTGAAAAAAATGTGTTTGTTTTATGAAAAATGTGAGTGTGTTACTGCAAAAAAGTTGATTTAAATATCGTTTTTTGATAAGGGTGATTGCAATATTTCAATAAGTTAATTGAAATTTTCTTGGAAGATTAGGGAGAGTGGATGCCTAGAAAGATGTTTTTTTAATTAGTTTTAGGTTTCAGAGAGTAGATTCCTGAAAAAAATGTGTTTGTTTTATGAAAAATGTGAGGGTGTTACTGCTAAAAAGTTGATTTAAATTTCGTTTTTGAATAAGGGTGATTGCAATATTTCAATAAGTCAATTGAAATTTTCTTGCACGATTAGGGACAGTGGATGCCTAGAAAGATGTTTTTTTAAAATTAGTTTTAGGTTTCAGAGAGTAGATTCCTGAAAAAAATGTGTTTGTTTTATGAAAAATGTGAGTGTGTTACTGCTAAAAAGTTGATTTAAATTTCGTTTTTGGATAAGGGTGATTGCAATATTTCAACAAGTCAATTGAAATTTTCTTGCACGATTAGGGACAGTGGATGCCTAGAAAGATCTTTTTTTAAAATTAGTTTTAGGTTCCAGAGAGTAGATTCCTGAAAAAAATGTGTATGTTTTATGAAAAATGTGAGGGTGTTACTGCTAAAAAGTTGATTTAAATTTCGTTTTTGAATAAGGGTGATTGCAATATTTCAACAAGTCAATTGAAATTTTCTTGCACAATTAGGGACAGTGGATGCCTAGAAAGATGTTTTTTTTAAATTAGTTTTAGGTTCCAGAGAGTAGATTCCTGAAAAAAATGTGTTTGTTTTATGAAAAATGTGAGTGTGTTACTGCTAAAAAGTTGATTTAAATTTCATTTTTGGATAAGGGTGATTGCAATATTTCAACAAGTCAATTGAAATTTTCTTGCACGATTAGGGACAGTGGATGCCTAGAAAGATGTTTTTTTAAATTAGTTTTAGGTTTCAGAGAGTAGATTCCTGAAAAACATGTGTTTGTTTTATGAAAAATGTGAGGGTGTTACTGCTAAAAAGTTGATTTAAATTTCGTTTTTGAATAAGGGTGATTGCAATATTTCAACAAGTCAATTGAAATTTTCTTGCACGATTAGGGACAGTGGATGCCTAGAAAGATGTTTTTTTAAAATTAGTTTTAGGTTCCAGAGAGTAGATTCCTGAAAAAAATGTGTTTGTTTTATGAAAAATGTGAGTGTGTTACTGCTAAAAAGTTGATTTAAATATCGTTTTTGGATAAGGGTGATTGCAATATTTCAACAAGTTAATTGAAATTTTCTTGCAAGATTAGGGAGAGTGGATGCCTAGAAAGATGTTTTTTACAAATTCGTTATAGGTTCCAGAGAGTGGATTCCTGAAAAAAAAATTATTTGTTTCATGAAAAATGTGAGTGTGTTACTGCAAAAAAGTTGATTTAAATTTAGTTTCAGGATAGGTGTGAATGCATAATTTCAACAAGTCAATTGAAATTTTCTTGCAAGATTGGGGACAATGGATGCCTAGAAAGATTTTTTTTTAAATTAGTTTTAGGTTTCAGAGAGTAGATTCCTGAAAAAAATGTGTTTGTTTTATGAAAAATGTGAGTGTGTTACTGCAAAAAAGTTGATTTAAATATCGTTTTTGGATAAGGGTGATTGCAATATTTCAATAAGTTAATTGAAATTTTCTTGGAAGATTAGGGAGAGTGGATGCCTAGAAAGATGTTTTTTTTAATTAGTTTTAGGTTTCAGAGAGTAGATTCCTGAAAAAAATGTGTTTGTTTTATGAAAAATGTGAGGGTGTTACTGCTAAAAAGTTGATTTAAATTTCGTTTTTGAATAAGGGTGATTGCAATATTTCAATAAGTCAATTGAAATTTTCTTGCACGATTAGGGACAGTGGATGCCTAGAAAGATGTTTTTTTAAAATTAGTTTTAGGTTTCAGAGAGTAGATTCCTGAAAAAAATGTGTTTGTTTTATGAAAAATGTGAGTGTGTTACTGCTAAAAAGTTGATTTAAATTTCGTTTTTGGATAAGGGTGATTGCAATATTTCAACAAGTCAATTGAAATTTTCTTGCACGATTAGGGACAGTGGATGCCTAGAAAGATCTTTTTTTAAAATTAGTTTTAGGTTCCAGAGAGTAGATTCCTGAAAAAAATGTGTATGTTTTATGAAAAATGTGAGGGTGTTACTGCTAAAAAGTTGATTTAAATTTCGTTTTTGAATAAGGGTGATTGCAATATTTCAACAATCAATTGAAATTTTCTTGCACAATTAGGGACAGTGGATGCCTAGAAAGATGTTTTTTTAAAATTAGTTTTAGGTTCCAGAGAGTAGATTCCTGAAAAAAATGTGTTTGTTTTATGAAAAATGTGAGGGTGTTACTGCTAAAAAGTTGATTTAAATTTCGTTTTTGAATAAGGGTGATTGCAATATTTCAACAAGTCAATTGAAATTTTCTTGCACGATTAGGGACAGTGGATGCCTAGAAAGATGTTTTTTTAAAATTAGTTTTAGGTTCCAGAGAGTAGATTCCTGAAAAAAAATGTGTTTGTTTTATGAAAAATGTGAGTGTGTTACTGCTAAAAAGTTGATTTAAATTTCGTTTTTGGATAAGGGTGATTGCAATACTTCAACAAGTCAATTGAAATTTTCTTGCACGATTAGGGACAGTGGATGCCTAGAAAGATGTTTTTTTAAAATTAGTTTTAGGTTCCAGAGAGTAGATTCCTGAAAAAAATGTGTTTGTTTTATGAAAAATGTGAGGGTGTTACTGCTAAAAAGTTGATTTAAATTTCGTTTTTGAATAAGGGTGATTGCAATATTTCAACAAGTCAATTGAAATTTTCTTGCACGATTAGGGACAGTGGATGCCTAGAAAGATGTTTTTTTAAAATTAGTTTTAGGTTCCAGAGAGTAGATTCCTGAAAAAAATGTGTTTGTTTTATGAAAAATGTGAGTGTGTTACTGCTAAAAAGTTGATTTAAATTTCATTTTTGGATAAGGGTGATTGCAATATTTCAACAAGTCAATTGAAATTTTCTTGCACGATTAGGGACAGTGGATGCCTAGAAAGATGTTTTTTTAAAATTAGTTTTAGGTTCCAGAGAGTAGATTCCTGAAAAAAATGTGTTTGTTTTATGAAAAATGTGAGTGTGTTACTGCTAAAAAGTTGATTTAAATATCGTTTTTGGATAAGGGTGATTGCAATATTTCAACAAGTTAATTGAAATTTTCTTGCAAGATTAGGGAGAGTGGATGCCTAGAAAGATGTTTTTTACAAATTCGTTATAGGTTCCAGAGAGTGGATTCCTGAAAAAAAAATTATTTGTTTCATGAAAAATGTGAGTGTGTTACTGCAAAAAAGTTGATTTAAATTTAGTTTCAGGATAGGTGTGAATGCATCATTTCAACAAGTCAATTGAAATTTTCTTGCAAGATTGGGGACAATGGATGCCTAGAAAGATGTTTTTTTAAAATTAGTTTTAGGTTTCAGAGAGTAGATTCCTGAAAAAAATGTGTTTGTTTTATGAAAAATGTGAGTGTGTTACTGCAAAAAAGTTGATTTAAATATCGTTTTTGGATAAGGGTGATTGCAATATTTCAATAAGTTAATTGAAATTTTCTTGGAAGATTAGGGAGAGTGGATGCCTAGAAAGATGTTTTTTTTTAATTAGTTTTAGGTTTCAGAGAGTAGATTCCTGAAAAAAATGTGTTTGTTTTATGAAAAATGTGAGGGTGTTACTGCTAAAAAGTTGATTTAAATTTCGTTTTTGAATAAGGGTGATTGCAATATTTCAATAAGTCAATTGAAATTTTCTTGCACGATTAGGGACTGTGGATGCCTAGAAAGATGTTTTTTTAAAATTAGTTTTAGGTTTCAGAGAGTAGATTCCTGAAAAAAATGTGTTTGTTTTATGAAAAATGTGAGTGTGTTACTGCTAAAAAGTTGATTTAAATTTCATTTTTGGATAAGGGTGATTGCAATATTTCAACAAGTCAATTGAAATTTTCTTGCACGATTAGGGACAGTGGATGCCTAGAAAGATGTTTTTTTAAAATTAGTTTTAGGTTCCAGAGAGTAGATTCCTGAAAAAAAATGTGTTTGTTTTATGAAAAATGTGAGTGTGTTACTGCTAAAAAGTTGATTTAAATTTCGTTTTTGGATAAGGGTGATTGCAATACTTCAACAAGTCAATTGAAATTTTCCTGCACGATTAGGGACAGTGGATGCCTAGAAAGATGTTTTTTTAAAATTAGTTTTAGGTTCCAGAGAGTAGATTCCTGAAAAAAATGTGTTTGTTTTATGAAAAATGTGAGGGTGTTACTGCTAAAAAGTTGATTTAAATTTCGTTTTTGGATAAGGGTGATTGCAATATTTCAACAAGTCAATTGAAATTTTCTTGCACGATTAGGGACAGTGGATGCCTAGAAAGATGTTTTTTTAAAATTAGTTTTAGGTTCCAGAGAGTAGATTCCTGAAAAAAATGTGTTTGGTTTATGAAAAATGTGAGTGTGTTACTGCTAAAAAGTTGATTTAAATATCGTTTTTGGATAAGGGTGATTGCAATATTTCAATAAGTTAATTGAAATTTTCTTGGAAGATTAGGGAGAGTGGATGCCTAGAAAGATGTTTTTTTTTAATTCGTTTTAGGTTTCAGAGAGTAGATTCCTGAAAAAAATGTGTTTGTTTTATGAAAAATGTGAGGGTGTTACTGCTAAAAAGTAGATTTAAATTACGTTTTTGAATAAGGGTGATTGCAATATTTCAACAAGTCAATTGAAATTTTCTTGCACGATTAGGGACAGTGGATGCCTAGAAAGATATTTTTTTTAAATTAGTTTTAGGTTTCGGAGAGTAGATTCCTGAAAAAAATGTGTTTGTTTTATGAAAAATGTGAGTGTGTTACTGCTAAAAAGTTGATTTAAATTTCGTTTTTGGATAAGGGTGATTGGAATATTTCAACAAGTCAATTGAAATTTTCTTGCACGATTAGGGACAGTGGATGCCTAGAAAGATGTTTTTTTAAAATTAGTTTTAGGTTCCAGAGAGTAGATTCCTGAAAAAAATGTGTTTGTTTTATGAAAAATGTGAGTGTGTTACTGCTAAAAAGTTGATTTAAATTTCGTTTTTGGATAAGGGTGATTGCAATATTTCAACAAGTTAATTGAAATTTTCTTGCAAGATCAGGGGGAGTGGATGCCTAGAAAGATGTTTTTTACAAATTCGTTATAGGTTCCAGAGAGTGGATTCCTGAAAAAAAAATTATTTGTTTCTTGAAAAATGTGAGTGTGTTACTGCAAAAAAGTTGATTTAAATTTAGTTTCAGGATAGGTGTGAATGCATCATTTCAACAAGTCAATTGAAATTTTCTTGCAAGATTGGGGACAATGGATGCCTAGAAAGATGTTTTTTTTAAATTAGTTTTAGGTTTCAGAGAGTAGATTCCTGAAAAAAATGTGTTTGTTTTATGAAAAATGTGAGTGTGTTACTGCAAAAAAGTTGATTTAAATATCGTTTTTGGATAAGGGTGATTGCAATATTTCAATAAGTCAATTGAAATTTTCTTGCACGATTAGGGACAGTGGATGCCTAGAAAGATGTTTTTTTAAAATTAGTTTTAGGTTTCAGAGAGTAGATTCCTGAAAAAAATGTGTTTGTTTTATGAAAAATGTGAGTGTGTTACTGCTAAAAAGTTGATTTAAATTTCATTTTTGGATAAGGGTGATTGCAATATTTCAACAAGTCAATTGAAATTTTCTTGCACGATTAGGGACAGTGGATGCCTAGAAAGATGTTTTTTTAAAATTAGTTTTAGGTTCCAGAGAGTAGATTCCTGAAAAAAATGTGTTTGTTTTATGAAAAATGTGAGTGTGTTACTGCTAAAAAGTTGATTTAAATATCGTTTTTGGATAAGGGTGATTGCAATATTTCAACAAGTTAATTGAAATTTTCTTGCAAGATTAGGGAGAGTGGATGCCTAGAAAGATGTTTTTTACAAATTCGTTATAGGTTCCAGAGAGTGGATTCCTGAAAAAAAAATTATTTGTTTCATGAAAAATGTGAGTGTGTTACTGCAAAAAAGTTGATTTAAATTTAGTTTCAGGATAGGTGTGAATGCATCATTTCAACAAGTCAATTGAAATTTTCTTGCAAGATTGGGGACAATGGATGCCTAGAAAGATGTTTTTTTTAAATTAGTTTTAGGTTTCAGAGAGTAGATTCCTGAAAAAAATGTGTTTGTTTTATGAAAAATGTGAGTGTGTTACTGCAAAAAAGTTGATTTAAATATCGTTTTTGGATAAGGGTGATTGCAATATTTCAATAAGTTAATTGAAATTTTCTTGGAAGATTAGGGAGAGTGGATGCCTAGAAAGATGTTTTTTTTTAATTAGTTTTAGGTTTCAGAGAGTAGATTCCTGAAAAAAATGTGTTTGTTTTATGAAAAATGTGAGGGTGTTACTGCTAAAAAGTTGATTTAAATTTCGTTTTTGAATAAGGGTGATTGCAATATTTCAATAAGTCAATTGAAATTTTCTTGCATGATTAGGGACAGTGGATGCCTAGAAAGATGTTTTTTTAAAATTAGTTTTAGGTTTCAGAGAGTAGATTCCTGAAAAAAATGTGTTTGTTTTATGAAAAATGTGAGTGTGTTACTGCTAAAAAGTTGATTTAAATTTCATTTTTGGATAAGGGTGATTGCAATATTTCAACAAGTCAATTGAAATTTTCGTGCACGATTAGGGACAGTGGATGCCTAGAAAGATGTTTTTTTTAAATTAGTTTTAGGTTCCAGAGAGTAGATTCCTGAAAAAAAATGTGTTTGTTTTATGAAAAATGTGAGTGTGTTACTGCTAAAAAGTTGATTTAAATTTCGTTTTTGGATAAGGGTGATTGCAATACTTCAACAAGTCAATTGAAATTTTCCTGCACGATTAGGGACAGTGGATGCCTAGAAAGATGTTTTTTTAAAATTAGTTTTAGGTTCCAGAGAGTAGATTCCTGAAAAAAATGTGTTTGTTTTATGAAAAATGTGAGTGTGTTACTGCTAAAAAGTTGATTTAAATTTCGTTTTTGGATAAGGGTGATTGCAATACTTCAACAAGTCAATTGAAATTTTCCTGCACGATTAGGGACAGTGGATGCCTAGAAAGATGTTTTTTTAAAATTAGTTTTAGGTTCCAGAGAGTAGATTCCTGAAAAAAATGTGTTTGTTTTATGAAAAATGTGAGTGTGTTACTGCTAAAAAGTTGATTTAAATTTCGTTTTTGGATAAGGGTGATTGCAATACTTCAACAAGTCAATTGAAATTTTCCTGCACGATTAGGGACAGTGGATGCCTAGAAAGATGTTTTTTTTAAATTAGTTTTAGGTTCCAGAGAGTAGATTCCTGAAAAAAATGTGTTTGTTTTATGAAAAATGTGAGTGTGTTACTGCTAAAAAGTTGATTTAAATTTCGTTTTTGGATAAGGGTGATTGCAATACTTCAACAAGTCAATTGAAATTTTCCTGCACGATTAGGGACAGTGGATGCCTAGAAAGATGTTTTTTTAAAATTAGTTTTAGGTTCCAGAGAGTAGATTCCTGAAAAAAATGTGTTTGTTTTATGAAAAATGTGAGGGTGTTACTGCTAAAAAGTTGATTTAAATTTCGTTTTTGGATAAGGGTGATTGCAATATTTCAACAAGTCAATTGAAATTTTCTTGGAAGATTAGGGAGAGTGGATGCCTAGAAAGATGTTTTTTTTTAATTCGTTTTAGGTTTCAGAGAGTAGATTCCTGAAAAAAATGTGTTTGTTTTATGAAAAATGTGAGGGTGTTACTGCTAAAAAGTAGATTTAAATTACGTTTTTGAATAAGGGTGATTGCAATATTTCAACAAGTCAATTGAAATTTTCTTGCACGATTAGGGACAGTGGATGCCTAGAAAGATATTTTTTTTAAATTAGTTTTAGGTTTCGGAGAGTAGATTCCTGAAAAAAATGTGTTTGTTTTATGAAAAATGTGAGTGTGTTACTGCTAAAAAGTTGATTTAAATTTCGTTTTTGGATAAGGGTGATTGGAATATTTCAACAAGTCAATTGAAATTTTCTTGCACGATTAGGGACAGTGGATGCCTAGAAAGATGTCTTTTTTAAAATTAGTTTTAGGTTCCAGAGAGTAGATTCCTGAAAAAAATGTGTTTGTTTTATGAAAAATGTGAGTGTGTTACTGCTAAAAAGTTGATTTAAATTTCGTTTTTGGATAAGGGTGATTGCAATATTTCAACAAGTTAATTGAAATTTTCTTGCAAGATCAGGGGGAGTGGATGCCTAGAAAGATGTTTTTTACAAATTCGTTATAGGTTCCAGAGAGTGGATTCCTGAAAAAAAAATTATTTGTTTCTTGAAAAATGTGAGTGTGTTACTGCAAAAAAGTTGATTTAAATTTAGTTTCAGGATAGGTGTGAATGCATCATTTCAACAAGTCAATTGAAATTTTCTTGCAAGATTGGGGACAATGGATGCCTAGAAAGATGTTTTTTTTAAATTAGTTTTAGGTTTCAGAGAGTAGATTCCTGAAAAAAATGTGTTTGTTTTATGAAAAATGTGAGTGTGTTACTGCAAAAAAGTTGATTTAAATATCGTTTTTGGATAAGGGTGATTGCAATATTTCAATAAGTCAATTGAAATTTTCTTGCACGATTAGGGACAGTGGATGCCTAGAAAGATGTTTTTTTAAAATTAGTTTTAGGTTTCAGAGAGTAGATTCCTGAAAAAAATGTGTTTGTTTTATGAAAAATGTGAGTGTGTTACTGCTAAAAAGTTGATTTAAATTTCGTTTTTGGATAAGGGTGATTGCAATATTTCAACAAGTCAATTGAAATTTTCTTGCACGATTAGGGACAGTGGATGCCTAGAAAGATGTTTTTTTAAAATTAGTTTTAGGTTCCAGAGAGTAGATTCCTGAAAAAAAATGTGTTTGTTTTATGAAAAATGTGAGTGTGTTACTGCTAAAAAGTTGATTTAAATTTCGTTTTTGGATAAGGGTGATTGCAATACTTCAACAAGTCAATTGAAATTTTCTTGCACGATTAGGGACAGTGGATGCCTAGAAAGATGTTTTTTTAAAATTAGTTTTATGTTCCAGAGAGTAGATTCCTGAAAAAAATGTGTTTGTTTTATGAAAAATGTGAGGGTGTTACTGCTAAAAAGTTGATTTAAATTTCATTTTTGGATAAGGGTGATTGCAATATTTCAACAAGTCAATTGAAATTTTCTTGCACGATTAGGGACAGTGGATGCCTAGAAAGATGTTTTTTTAAAATTAGTTTTAGGTTCCAGAGAGTAGATTCCTGAAAAAAGATGTGTTTGTTTTATGAAAAATGTGAGTGTGTTACTGCTAAAAAGTTGATTTAAATATCGTTTTTGGATAAGGGTGATTGCAATATTTCAACAAGTTAATTGAAATTTTCTTGCAAGATTAGGGAGAGTGGATGCCTAGAAAGATGTTTTTTACAAATTCGTTATAGGTTCCAGAGAGTGGATTCCTGAAAAAAAAATTATTTGTTTCATGAAAAATGTGAGTGTGTTACTGCAAAAAAGTTGATTTAAATTTAGTTTCAGGATAGGTGTGAATGCATCATTTCAACAAGTCAATTGAAATTTTCTTGCAAGATTGGGGACAATGGATGCCTAGAAAGATGTTTTTTTTAAATTAGTTTTAGGTTTCAGAGAGTAGATTCCTGAAAAAAATGTGTTTGTTTTATGAAAAATGTGAGTGTGTTACTGCAAAAAAGTTGATTTAAATATCGTTTTTGGATAAGGGTGATTGCAATATTTCAATAAGTTAATTGAAATTTTCTTGGAAGATTAGGGAGAGTGGATGCCTAGAAAGATGTTTTTTTTTAATTAGTTTTAGGTTTCAGAGAGTAGATTCCTGAAAAAAATGTGTTTGTTTTATGAAAAATGTGAGGGTGTTACTGCTAAAAAGTTGATTTAAATTTCGTTTTTGAATAAGGGTGATTGCAATATTTCAATAAGTCAATTGAAATTTTCTTGCACGATTAGGGACAGTGGATGCCTAGAAAGATGTTTTTTTAAAATTAGTTTTAGGTTTCAGAGAGTAGATTCCTGAAAAAAATGTGTTTGTTTTATGAAAAATGTGAGTGTGTTACTGCTAAAAAGTTGATTTAAATTTCGTTTTTGGATAAGGGTGATTGCAATATTTCAACAAGTCAATTGAAATTTTCTTGCACGATTAGGGACAGTGGATGCCTAGAAAGATCTTTTTTTAAAATTAGTTTTAGGTTCCAGAGAGTAGATTCCTGAAAAAAATGTGTATGTTTTATGAAAAATGTGAGGGTGTTACTGCTAAAAAGTTGATTTAAATTTCGTTTTTGAATAAGGGTGATTGCAATATTTCAACAAGTCAATTGAAATTTTCTTGCACGATTAGGGACAGTGGATGCCTAGAAAGATGTTTTTTTAAAATTAGTTTTAGGTTCCAGAGAGTAGATTCCTGAAAAAAATGTGTTTGTTTTATGAAAAATGTGAGTGTGTTACTGCTAAAAAGTTGATTTAAATTTCATTTTTGGATAAGGGTGATTGCAATATTTCAACAAGTCAATTGAAATTTTCTTGCACGATTAGGGACAGTGGATGCCTAGAAAGATGTTTTTTTAAAATTAGTTTTAGGTTTCAGAGAGTAGATTCCTGAAAAAAATGTGTTTGTTTTATGAAAAATGTGAGGGTGTTACTGCTAAAAAGTTGATTTAAATTTCGTTTTTGAATAAGGGTGATTGCAATATTTCAACAAGTCAATTGAAATTTTCTTGCACGATTAGGGACAGTGGATGCCTAGAAAGATGTTTTTTTAAAATTAGTTTTAGGTTCCAGAGAGTAGATTCCTGAAAAAAATGTGTTTGTTTTATGAAAAATGTGAGTGTGTTACTGCTAAAAAGTTGATTTAAATATCGTTTTTGGATAAGGGTGATTGCAATATTTCAATAAGTTAATTGAAATTTTCTTGGAAGATTAGGGAGAGTGGATGCCTAGAAAGATGTTTTTTTTAATTAGTTTTAGGTTTCAGAGAGTAGATTCCTGAAAAAAATGTGTTTGTTTTATGAAAAATGTGAGGGTGTTACTGCTAAAAAGTTGATTTAAATTACGTTTTTGAATAAGGGTGATTGCAATATTTCAACAAGTCAATTGAAATTTTCTTGCACGATTAGGGACAGTGGATGCCTAGAAAGATATTTTTTTTAAATTAGTTTTAGGTTTCAGAGAGTAGATTCCTGAAAAAAATGTGTTTGTTTTATGAAAAATGTGAGTGTGTTACTGCTAAAAAGTTGATTTAATTTTCGTTTTTGGATAAGGGTGATTGGAATATTTCAACAAGTCAATTGAAATTTTCTTGCACGATTAGGGACAGTGGATGCCTAGAAAGATGTTTTTTACAAATTCGTTATAGGTTCCAGAGAGTGGATTCCTGAAAAAAAAATTATTTGTTTCATGAAAAATGTGAGTGTGTTACTGCAAAAAAGTTGATTTAAATTTAGTTTCAGGATAGGTGTGAATGCATCATTTCAACAAGTCAATTGAAATTTTCTTGCAAGATTGGGGACAATGGATGCCTAGAAAGATGTTTTTTTTAAATTCGTTTTAGGTTTCAGAGAGTAGATTCCTGAAAAAAATGTGTTTGTTTTATGAAAAATGTGAGTTTGTTACTGCAAAAAAGTTGATTTAAATATCGTTTTTGGATAAGGGTGATTGCAATATTTCAATAAGTTAATTGAAATTTTCTTGGAAGATTAGGGAGAGTGGATGCCTAGAAAGATGTTTTTTTTTAATTAGTTTTAGGTTTCAGAGAGTAGATTCCTGAAAAAAATGTGTTTGTTTTATGAAAAATGTGAGGGTGTTACTGCTAAAAAGTTGATTTAAATTTCGTTTTTGAATAAGGGTGATTGCAATATTTCAATAAGTCAATTGAAATTTTCTTGCACGATTAGGGACAGTGGATGCCTAGAAAGATGTTTTTTTAAAATTAGTTTTAGGTTTCAGAGAGTAGATTCCTGAAAAAAATGTGTTTGTTTTATGAAAAATGTGAGTGTGTTACTGCTAAAAAGTTGATTTAAATTTCGTTTTTGGATAAGGGTGATTGCAATATTTCAACAAGTCAATTGAAATTTTCTTGCACGATTAGGGACAGTGGATGCCTAGAAAGATGTTTTTTTAAAATTAGTTTTAGGTTCCAGAGAGTAGATTCCTGAAAAAAAATGTGTTTGTTTTATGAAAAATGTGAGTGTGTTACTGCTAAAAAGTTGATTTAAATTTCGTTTTTGGATAAGGGTGATTGCAATACTTCAACAAGTCAATTGAAATTTTCTTGCACGATTAGGGACAGTGGATGCCTAGAAAGATGTTTTTTTAAAATTAGTTTTAGGTTCCAGAGAGTAGATTCCTGAAAAAAATGTGTTTGTTTTATGAAAAATGTGAGGGTGTTACTGCTAAAAAGTTGATTTAAATTTCGTTTTTGAATAAGGGTGATTGCAATATTTCAACAAGTCAATTGAAATTTTCTTGCACGATTAGGGACAGTGGATGCCTAGAAAGATGTTTTTTTTAAATTAGTTTTAGGTTCCAGAGAGTAGATTCCTGAAAAAAATGTGTTTGTTTTATGAAAAATGTGAGTGTGTTACTGCTAAAAAGTTGATTTAAATTTCATTTTTGGATAAGGGTGATTGCAATATTTCAACAAGTCAATTGAAATTTTCTTGCACGATTAGGGACAGTGGATGCCTAGAAAGATGTTTTTTTAAAATTAGTTTTAGGTTCCAGAGAGTAGATTCCTGAAAAAAATGTGTTTGTTTTATGAAAAATGTGAGTGTGTTACTGCTAAAAAGTTGATTTAAATATCGTTTTTGGATAAGGGTGATTGCAATATCTCAACAAGTTAATTGAAATTTTCTTGCAAGATTAGGGAGAGTGGATGCCTAGAAAGATGTTTTTTACAAATTCGTTATAGGTTCCAGAGAGTGGATTCCTGAAAAAAAAATTATTTGTTTCATGAAAAATGTGAGTGTGTTACTGCAAAAAAGTTGATTTAAATTTAGTTTCAGGATAGGTGTGAATGCATCATTTCAACAAGTCAATTGAAATTTTCTTGCAAGATTGGGGACAATGGATGCCTAGAAAGATGTTTTTTTTAAATTAGTTTTAGGTTTCAGAGAGTAGATTCCTGAAAAAAATGTGTTTGTTTTATGAAAAATGTGAGTGTGTTACTGCAAAAAAGTTGATTTAAATATCGTTTTTGGATAAGGGTGATTGCAATATTTCAATAAGTTAATTGAAATTTTCTTGGAAGATTAGGGAGAGTGGATGCCTAGAAAGATGTTTTTTTTTAATTAGTTTTAGGTTTCAGAGAGTAGATTCCTGAAAAAAATGTGTTTGTTTTATGAAAAATGTGAGGGTGTTACTGCTAAAAAGTTGATTTAAATTTCGTTTTTGAATAAGGGTGATTGCAATATTTCAATAAGTCAATTGAAATTTTCTTGCACGATTAGGGACAGTGGATGCCTAGAAAGATGTTTTTTTAAAATTAGTTTTAGGTTTCAGAGAGTAGATTCCTGAAAAAAATGTGTTTGTTTTATGAAAAATGTGAGTGTGTTACTGCTAAAAAGTTGATTTAAATTTCGTTTTTGGATAAGGGTGGTTGCAATATTTCAACAAGTTAATTGAAATTTTCTTGCAAGATTAGGGAGAGTGGATGCCTAGAAAGATGTTTTTTACAAATTCGTTATAGGTTCCAGAGAGTGGATTCCTGAAAAAAAAATTATTTGTTTCATGAAAAATGTGAGTGTGTTACTGCAAAAAAGTTGATTTAAATTTAGTTTCAGGATAGGTGTGAATGCATCATTTCAACAAGTCAATTGAAATTTTCTTGCAAGATTGGGGACAATGGATGCCTAGAAAGATGTTTTTTTTAAATTCGTTTTAGGTTTCAGAGAGTAGATTCCTGAAAAAAATGTGTTTGTTTTATGAAAAATGTGAGTGTGTTACTGCAAAAAAGTTGATTTAAATATCGTTTTTGGATAAGGGTGATTGCAATATTTCAATAAGTTAATTGAAATTTTCTTGGAAGATTAGGGAGAGTGGATGCCTAGAAAGATGTTTTTTTTTAATTAGTTTTAGGTTTCAGAGAGTAGATTCCTGAAAAAAATGTGTTTGTTTTATGAAAAATGTGAGGGTGTTACTGCTAAAAAGTTGATTTAAATTTCGTTTTTGAATAAGGGTGATTGCAATATTTCAATAAGTCAATTGAAATTTTCTTGCACGATTAGGGACAGTGGATGCCTAGAAAGATGTTTTTTTAAAATTAGTTTTAGGTTTCAGAGAGTAGATTCCTGAAAAAAATGTGTTTGTTTTATGAAAAATGTGAGTGTGTTACTGCTAAAAAGTTGATTTAAATTTCGTTTTTGGATAAGGGTGATTGCAATATTTCAACAAGTCAATTGAAATTTTCTTGCACGATTAGGGACAGTGGATGCCTAGAAAGATGTTTTTTTAAAATTAGTTTTAGGTTCCAGAGAGTAGATTCCTGAAAAAAAATGTGTTTGTTTTATGAAAAATGTGAGTGTGTTACTGCTAAAAAGTTGATTTAAATTTCGTTTTTGGATAAGGGTGATTGCAATACTTCAACAAGTCAATTGAAATTTTCTTGCACGATTAGGGACAGTGGATGCCTAGAAAGATGTTTTTTTAAAATTAGTTTTAGGTTCCAGAGAGTAGATTCCTGAAAAAAATGTGTTTGTTTTATGAAAAATGTGAGGGTGTTACTGCTAAAAAGTTGATTTAAATTTCGTTTTTGAATAAGGGTGATTGCAATATTTCAACAAGTCAATTGAAATTTTCTTGCACGATTAGGGACAGTGGATGCCTAGAAAGATGTTTTTTTAAAATTAGTTTTAGGTTCCAGAGAGTAGATTCCTGAAAAAAATGTGTTTGTTTTATGAAAAATGTGAGTGTGTTACTGCTAAAAAGTTGATTTAAATTTCATTTTTGGATAAGGGTGATTGCAATATTTCAACAAGTCAATTGAAATTTTCTTGCACGATTAGGGACAGTGGATGCCTAGAAAGATGTTTTTTTAAAATTAGTTTTAGGTTCCAGAGAGTAGATTCCTGAAAAAAATGTGTTTGTTTTATGAAAAATGTGAGTGTGTTACTGCTAAAAAGTTGATTTAAATATCGTTTTTGGATAAGGGTGATTGCAATATTTCAACAAGTTAATTGAAATTTTCTTGCAAGATTAGGGAGAGTGGATGCCTAGAAAGATGTTTTTTACAAATTCGTTATAGGTTCCAGAGAGTGGATTCCTGAAAAAAAAATTATTTGTTTCATGAAAAATGTGAGTGTGTTACTGCAAAAAAGTTGATTTAAATTTAGTTTCAGGATAGGTGTGAATGCATCATTTCAACAAGTCAATTGAAATTTTCTTGCAAGATTGGGGACAATGGATGCCTAGAAAGATGTTTTTTTTAAATTAGTTTTAGGTTTCAGAGAGTAGATTCCTGAAAAAAATGTGTTTGTTTTATGAAAAATGTGAGTGTGTTACTGCAAAAAAGTTGATTTAAATATCGTTTTTGGATAAGGGTGATTGCAATATTTCAATAAGTTAATTGAAATTTTCTTGGAAGATTAGGGAGAGTGGATGCCTAGAAAGATGTTTTTTTTTAATTAGTTTTAGGTTTCAGAGAGTAGATTCCTGAAAAAAATGTGTTTGTTTTATGAAAAATGTGAGGGTGTTACTGCTAAAAAGTTGATTTAAATTTCGTTTTTGAATAAGGGTGATTGCAATATTTCAATAAGTCAATTGAAATTTTCTTGCACGATTAGGGACAGTGGATGCCTAGAAAGATGTTTTTTTAAAATTAGTTTTAGGTTTCAGAGAGTAGATTCCTGAAAAAAATGTGTTTGTTTTATGAAAAATGTGAGTGTGTTACTGCTAAAAAGTTGATTTAAATTTCATTTTTGGATAAGGGTGATTGCAATATTTCAACAAGTCAATTGAAATTTTCTTGCACGATTAGGGACAGTGGATGCCTAGAAAGATGTTTTTTTAAAATTAGTTTTAGGTTCCAGAGAGTAGATTCCTGAAAAAAAAAAGTGTTTGTTTTATGAAAAATGTGAGTGTGTTACTGCTAAAAAGTTGATTTAAATTTCGTTTTTGGATAAGGGTGATTGCAATACTTCAACAAGTCAATTGAAATTTTCCTGCACGATTAGGGACAGTGGATGCCTAGAAAGATGTTTTTTTTAAATTAGTTTTAGGTTCCAGAGAGTAGATTCCTGAAAAAAATGTGTTTGTTTTATGAAAAATGTGAGGGTGTTACTGCTAAAAAGTTGATTTAAATTTCGTTTTTGAATAAGGGTGATTGCAATATTTCAACAAGTCAATTGAAATTTTCTTGCACGATTAGGGACAGTGGATGCCTAGAAAGATGTTTTTTTAAAATTAGTTTTAGGTTCCAGAGAGTAGATTCCTGAAAAAAATGTGTTTGTTTTATGAAAAATGTGTGTGTGTTACTGCTAAAAAGTTGATTTAAATTTCATTTTTGGATAAGGGTGATTGCAATATTTCAACAAGTCAATTGAAATTTTCTTGCACGATTAGGGACAGTGGATGCCTAGAAAGATGTTTTTTTAAAATTAGTTTTAGGTTCCAGAGAGTAGATTCCTGAAAAAAATGTGTTTGGTTTATGAAAAATGTGAGTGTGTTACTGCTAAAAAGTTGTTTTAAATATCGTTTTTGGATAAGGGTGATTGCAATATTTCAATAAGTTAATTGAAATTTTCTTGGAAGATTAGGGAGAGTGGATGCCTAGAAAGATGTTTTTTTTAATTAGTTTTAGGTTTCAGAGAGTAGATTCCTGAAAAAAATGTGTTTGTTTTATGAAAAATGTGAGGGTGTTACTGCTAAAAAGTTGATTTAAATTTCGTTTTTGAATAAGGGTGATTGCAATATTTTAACAAGTCAATTGAAATTTTCTTGCACGATTAGGGACAGTGGATGCCTAGAAAGATATTTTTTTAAAATTAGTTTTAGGTTTCAGAGAGTAGATTCCTGAAAAAAATGTGTTTGTTTTATGAAAAATGTGAGTGTGTTACTGCTAAAAAGTTGTTTTAAATTTCGTTTTTGGATAAGGGTGATTGCAATATTTCAACAAGTCAATTGAAATTTTCTTGCACGATTAGGGACAGTGGATGCCTAGAAAGATTTTTTTTTTAAATTAGTTTTAGGTTCCAGAGAGTAGATTCCTGAAAAAAATGTGTTTGTTTTATGAAAAATGTGAGTGTGTTACTGCTAAAAAGTTGATTTAAATTTCGTTTTTGGATAAGGGTGATTGCAATACTTCAACAAGTCAATTGAAATTTTCTTGCACGATTAGGGACAGTGGATGCATAGAAAGATTTCTTTTTTAAATTAGTATTAGGTTTCAGAGAGTAGATTCCTGAAAAAAATGTGTTTGTTTTATGAAAAATGTGAGGGTGTTACTGCTAAAAAGTTGATTTAAATTTCGTTTTTGAATAAGGGTGATTGCAATATTTCAACAAGTCAATTGAAATTTTCTTGCACGATTAGGGACAGTGGATGCCTAGAAAGATGTTTTTTTAAAATTAGTTTTAGGTTCCAGAGAGTAGATTCCTGAAAAAAATGTGTTTGTTTTATGAAAAATGTGAGTGTGTTACTGCTAAAAAGTTGATTTAAATATCGTTTTTGGATAAGGGTGATTGCAATATTTCAATAAGTTAATTGAAATTTTCTTGGAAGATTAGGGAGAGTGGATGCCTAGAAAGATGTTTTTTTTAATTAGTTTTAGGTTTCAGAGAGTAGATTCCTGAAAAAAATGTGTTTGTTTTATGAAAAATGTGAGGGTGTTACTGCTAAAAAGTTGATTTAAATTACGTTTTTGGATAAGGGTGATTGCAATATTTCAACAAGTTAATTGAAATTTTCTTGCAAGATCAGGGGGAGTGGATGCCTAGAAAGATGTTTTTTACAAATTCGTTATAGGTTCCAGAGAGTGGATTCCTGAAAAAAAAATTATTTGTTTCTTGAAAAATGTGAGTGTGTTACTGCAAAAAAGTTGATTTAAATTTAGTTTCAGGATAGGTGTGAATGCATCATTTCAACAAGTCAATTGAAATTTTCTTGCAAGATTGGGGACAATGGATGCCTAGAAAGATGTTTTTTTTAAATTAGTTTTAGGTTTCAGAGAGTAGATTCCTGAAAAAAATGTGTTTGTTTTATGAAAAATGTGAGTGTGTTACTGCAAAAAAGTTGATTTAAATATCGTTTTTGGATAAGGGTGATTGCAATATTTCAATAAGTCAATTGAAATTTTCTTGCACGATTAGGGACAGTGGATGCCTAGAAAGATGTTTTTTTAAAATTAGTTTTAGGTTTCAGAGAGTAGATTCCTGAAAAAAATGTGTTTGTTTTATGAAAAATGTGAGTGTGTTACTGCTAAAAAGTTGATTTAAATTTCGTTTTTGGATAAGGGTGATTGCAATATTTCAACAAGTCAATTGAAATTTTCTTGCACAATTAGGGACAGTGGATGCCTAGAAAGATGTTTTTTTAAAATTAGTTTTAGGTTCCAGAGAGTAGATTCCTGAAAAAAAATGTGTTTGTTTTATGAAAAATGTGAGTGTGTTACTGCTAAAAAGTTGATTTAAATTTCGTTTTTGGATAAGGGTGATTGCAATACTTCAACAAGTCAATTGAAATTTTCTTGCACGATTAGGGACAGTGGATGCCTAGAAAGATGTTTTTTTAAAATTAGTTTTATGTTCCAGAGAGTAGATTCCTGAAAAAAATGTGTTTGTTTTATGAAAAATGTGAGGGTGTTACTGCTAAAAAGTTGATTTAAATTTCATTTTTGGATAAGGGTGATTGCAATATTTCAACAAGTCAATTGAAATTTTCTTGCACGATTAGGGACAGTGGATGCCTAGAAAGATGTTTTTTTTAAATTAGTTTTAGGTTCCAGAGAGTAGATTCCTGAAAAAAGATGTGTTTGTTTTATGAAAAATGTGAGTGTGTTACTGCTAAAAAGTTGATTTAAATATCGTTTTTGGATAAGGGTGATTGCAATATTTCAACAAGTTAATTGAAATTTTCTTGCAAGATTAGGGAGAGTGGATGCCTAGAAAGATGTTTTTTACAAATTCGTTATAGGTTCCAGAGAGTGGATTCCTGAAAAAAAAATTATTTGTTTCATGAAAAATGTGAGTGTGTTACTGCAAAAAAGTTGATTTAAATTTAGTTTCAGGATAGGTGTGAATGCATCATTTCAACAAGTCAATTGAAATTTTCTTGCAAGATTGGGGACAATGGATGCCTAGAAAGATGTTTTTTTTAAATTAGTTTTAGGTTTCAGAGAGTAGATTCCTGAAAAAAATGTGTTTGTTTTATGAAAAATGTGAGTGTGTTACTGCAAAAAAGTTGATTTAAATATCGTTTTTGGATAAGGGTGATTGCAATATTTCAATAAGTTAATTGAAATTTTCTTGGAAGATTAGGGAGAGTGGATGCCTAGAAAGATGTTTTTTTTTAATTAGTTTTAGGTTTCAGAGAGTAGATTCCTGAAAAAAATGTGTTTGTTTTATGAAAAATGTGAGGGTGTTACTGCTAAAAAGTTGATTTAAATTTCGTTTTTGAATAAGGGTGATTGCAATATTTCAATAAGTCAATTGAAATTTTCTTGCACGATTAGGGACAGTGGATGCCTAGAAAGATGTTTTTTTAAAATTAGTTTTAGGTTCCAGAGAGTAGATTCCTGAAAAAAAATGTGTTTGTTTTATGAAAAATGTGAGTGTGTTACTGCTAAAAAGTTGATTTAAATTTCGTTTTTGGATAAGGGTGATTGCAATACTTCAACAAGTCAATTGAAATTTTCTTGCACGATTAGGGACAGTGGATGCCTAGAAAGATGTTTTTTTAAAATTAGTTTTAGGTTCCAGAGAGTAGATTCCTGAAAAAAATGTGTTTGTTTTATGAAAAATGTGAGGGTGTTACTGCTAAAAAGTTGATTTAAATTTCGTTTTTGAATAAGGGTGATTGCAATATTTCAACAAGTCAATTGAAATTTTCTTGCACGATTAGGGACAGTGGATGCCTAGAAAGATGTTTTTTTAAAATTAGTTTTAGGTTCCAGAGAGTAGATTCCTGAAAAAAATGTGTTTGTTTTATGAAAAATGTGAGTGTGTTACTGCTAAAAAGTTGATTTAAATTTCATTTTTGGATAAGGGTGATTGCAATATTTCAACAAGTCAATTGAAATTTTCTTGCACGATTAGGGACAGTGGATGCCTAGAAAGATGTTTTTTTAAAATTAGTTTTAGGTTCCAGAGAGTAGATTCCTGAAAAAAATGTGTTTGTTTTATGAAAAATGTGAGTGTGTTACTGCTAAAAAGTTGATTTAAATATCGTTTTTGGATAAGGGTGATTGCAATATTTCAACAAGTTAATTGAAATTTTCTTGCAAGATTAGGGAGAGTGGATGCCTAGAAAGATGTTTTTTACAAATTCGTTATAGGTTCCAGAGAGTGGATTCCTGAAAAAAAAATTATTTGTTTCATGAAAAATGTGAGTGTGTTACTGCAAAAAAGTTGATTTAAATTTAGTTTCAGGATAGGTGTGAATGCATCATTTCAACAAGTCAATTGAAATTTTCTTGCAAGATTGGGGACAATGGATGCCTAGAAAGATGTTTTTTTTAAATTAGTTTTAGGTTTCAGAGAGTAGATTCCTGAAAAAAATGTGTTTGTTTTATGAAAAATGTGAGTGTGTTACTGCAAAAAAGTTGATTTAAATATCGTTTTTGGATAAGGGTGATTGCAATATTTCAATAAGTTAATTGAAATTTTCTTGGAAGATTAGGGAGAGTGGATGCCTAGAAAGATGTTTTTTTTTAATTAGTTTTAGGTTTCAGAGAGTAGATTCCTGAAAAAAATGTGTTTGTTTTATGAAAAATGTGAGGGTGTTACTGCTAAAAAGTTGATTTAAATTTCGTTTTTGAATAAGGGTGATTGCAATATTTCAATAAGTCAATTGAAATTTTCTTGCACGATTAGGGACAGTGGATGCCTAGAAAGATGTTTTTTTAAAATTAGTTTTAGGTTTCAGAGAGTAGATTCCTGAAAAAAATGTGTTTGTTTTATGAAAAATGTGAGTGTGTTACTGCTAAAAAGTTGATTTAAATTTCATTTTTGGATAAGGGTGATTGCAATATTTCAACAAGTCAATTGAAATTTTCTTGCACGATTAGGGACAGTGGATGCCTAGAAAGATGTTTTTTTAAAATTAGTTTTAGGTTCCAGAGAGTAGATTCCTGAAAAAAAAAAGTGTTTGTTTTATGAAAAATGTGAGTGTGTTACTGCTAAAAAGTTGATTTAAATTTCGTTTTTGGATAAGGGTGATTGCAATACTTCAACAAGTCAATTGAAATTTTCCTGCACGATTAGGGACAGTGGATGCCTAGAAAGATGTTTTTTTTAAATTAGTTTTAGGTTCCAGAGAGTAGATTCCTGAAAAAAATGTGTTTGTTTTATGAAAAATGTGAGGGTGTTACTGCTAAAAAGTTGATTTAAATTTCGTTTTTGAATAAGGGTGATTGCAATATTTCAACAAGTCAATTGAAATTTTCTTGCACGATTAGGGACAGTGGATGCCTAGAAAGATGTTTTTTTAAAATTAGTTTTAGGTTCCAGAGAGTAGATTCCTGAAAAAAATGTGTTTGTTTTATGAAAAATGTGTGTGTGTTACTGCTAAAAAGTTGATTTAAATTTCATTTTTGGATAAGGGTGATTGCAATATTTCAACAAGTCAATTGAAATTTTCTTGCACGATTAGGGACAGTGGATGCCTAGAAAGATGTTTTTTTAAAATTAGTTTTAGGTTCCAGAGAGTAGATTCCTGAAAAAAATGTGTTTGGTTTATGAAAAATGTGAGTGTGTTACTGCTAAAAAGTTGTTTTAAATATCGTTTTTGGATAAGGGTGATTGCAATATTTCAATAAGTTAATTGAAATTTTCTTGGAAGATTAGGGAGAGTGGATGCCTAGAAAGATGTTTTTTTTAATTAGTTTTAGGTTTCAGAGAGTAGATTCCTGAAAAAAATGTGTTTGTTTTATGAAAAATGTGAGGGTGTTACTGCTAAAAAGTTGATTTAAATTTCGTTTTTGAATAAGGGTGATTGCAATATTTTAACAAGTCAATTGAAATTTTCTTGCACGATTAGGGACAGTGGATGCCTAGAAAGATATTTTTTTAAAATTAGTTTTAGGTTTCAGAGAGTAGATTCCTGAAAAAAATGTGTTTGTTTTATGAAAAATGTGAGTGTGTTACTGCTAAAAAGTTGTTTTAAATTTCGTTTTTGGATAAGGGTGATTGCAATATTTCAACAAGTCAATTGAAATTTTCTTGCACGATTAGGGACAGTGGATGCCTAGAAAGATTTTTTTTTTAAATTAGTTTTAGGTTCCAGAGAGTAGATTCCTGAAAAAAATGTGTTTGTTTTATGAAAAATGTGAGTGTGTTACTGCTAAAAAGTTGATTTAAATTTCGTTTTTGGATAAGGGTGATTGCAATACTTCAACAAGTCAATTGAAATTTTCTTGCACGATTAGGGACAGTGGATGCATAGAAAGATTTCTTTTTTAAATTAGTATTAGGTTTCAGAGAGTAGATTCCTGAAAAAAATGTGTTTGTTTTATGAAAAATGTGAGGGTGTTACTGCTAAAAAGTTGATTTAAATTTCGTTTTTGAATAAGGGTGATTGCAATATTTCAACAAGTCAATTGAAATTTTCTTGCACGATTAGGGACAGTGGATGCCTAGAAAGATGTTTTTTTAAAATTAGTTTTAGGTTCCAGAGAGTAGATTCCTGAAAAAAATGTGTTTGTTTTATGAAAAATGTGAGTGTGTTACTGCTAAAAAGTTGATTTAAATATCGTTTTTGGATAAGGGTGATTGCAATATTTCAATAAGTTAATTGAAATTTTCTTGGAAGATTAGGGAGAGTGGATGCCTAGAAAGATGTTTTTTTTAATTAGTTTTAGGTTTCAGAGAGTAGATTCCTGAAAAAAATGTGTTTGTTTTATGAAAAATGTGAGGGTGTTACTGCTAAAAAGTTGATTTAAATTACGTTTTTGGATAAGGGTGATTGCAATATTTCAACAAGTTAATTGAAATTTTCTTGCAAGATCAGGGGGAGTGGATGCCTAGAAAGATGTTTTTTACAAATTCGTTATAGGTTCCAGAGAGTGGATTCCTGAAAAAAAAATTATTTGTTTCTTGAAAAATGTGAGTGTGTTACTGCAAAAAAGTTGATTTAAATTTAGTTTCAGGATAGGTGTGAATGCATCATTTCAACAAGTCAATTGAAATTTTCTTGCAAGATTGGGGACAATGGATGCCTAGAAAGATGTTTTTTTTAAATTAGTTTTAGGTTTCAGAGAGTAGATTCCTGAAAAAAATGTGTTTGTTTTATGAAAAATGTGAGTGTGTTACTGCAAAAAAGTTGATTTAAATATCGTTTTTGGATAAGGGTGATTGCAATATTTCAATAAGTCAATTGAAATTTTCTTGCACGATTAGGGACAGTGGATGCCTAGAAAGATGTTTTTTTAAAATTAGTTTTAGGTTTCAGAGAGTAGATTCCTGAAAAAAATGTGTTTGTTTTATGAAAAATGTGAGTGTGTTACTGCTAAAAAGTTGATTTAAATTTCGTTTTTGGATAAGGGTGATTGCAATATTTCAACAAGTCAATTGAAATTTTCTTGCACAATTAGGGACAGTGGATGCCTAGAAAGATGTTTTTTTAAAATTAGTTTTAGGTTCCAGAGAGTAGATTCCTGAAAAAAAATGTGTTTGTTTTATGAAAAATGTGAGTGTGTTACTGCTAAAAAGTTGATTTAAATTTCGTTTTTGGATAAGGGTGATTGCAATACTTCAACAAGTCAATTGAAATTTTCTTGCACGATTAGGGACAGTGGATGCCTAGAAAGATGTTTTTTTAAAATTAGTTTTATGTTCCAGAGAGTAGATTCCTGAAAAAAATGTGTTTGTTTTATGAAAAATGTGAGGGTGTTACTGCTAAAAAGTTGATTTAAATTTCATTTTTGGATAAGGGTGATTGCAATATTTCAACAAGTCAATTGAAATTTTCTTGCACGATTAGGGACAGTGGATGCCTAGAAAGATGTTTTTTTAAAATTAGTTTTAGGTTCCAGAGAGTAGATTCCTGAAAAAAGATGTGTTTGTTTTATGAAAAATGTGAGTGTGTTACTGCTAAAAAGTTGATTTAAATATCGTTTTTGGATAAGGGTGATTGCAATATTTCAACAAGTTAATTGAAATTTTCTTGCAAGATTAGGGAGAGTGGATGCCTAGAAAGATGTTTTTTACAAATTCGTTATAGGTTCCAGAGAGTGGATTCCTGAAAAAAAAATTATTTGTTTCATGAAAAATGTGAGTGTGTTACTGCAAAAAAGTTGATTTAAATTTAGTTTCAGGATAGGTGTGAATGCATCATTTCAACAAGTCAATTGAAATTTTCTTGCAAGATTGGGGACAATGGATGCCTAGAAAGATGTTTTTTTTAAATTAGTTTTAGGTTTCAGAGAGTAGATTCCTGAAAAAAATGTGTTTGTTTTATGAAAAATGTGAGTGTGTTACTGCAAAAAAGTTGATTTAAATATCGTTTTTGGATAAGGGTGATTGCAATATTTCAATAAGTTAATTGAAATTTTCTTGGAAGATTAGGGAGAGTGGATGCCTAGAAAGATGTTTTTTTTTAATTAGTTTTAGGTTTCAGAGAGTAGATTCCTGAAAAAAATGTGTTTGTTTTATGAAAAATGTGAGGGTGTTACTGCTAAAAAGTTGATTTAAATTTCGTTTTTGAATAAGGGTGATTGCAATATTTCAATAAGTCAATTGAAATTTTCTTGCACGATTAGGGACAGTGGATGCCTAGAAAGATGTTTTTTTAAAATTAGTTTTAGGTTTCAGAGAGTAGATTCCTGAAAAAAATGTGTTTGTTTTATGAAAAATGTGAGTGTGTTACTGCTAAAAAGTTGATTTAAATTTCGTTTTTGGATAAGGGTGATTGCAATATTTCAACAAGTCAATTGAAATTTTCTTGCACGATTAGGGACAGTGGATGCCTAGAAAGATCTTTTTTTA
Source organism: Lissotriton vulgaris (assembly GCF_964263255.1). Classification (NCBI taxonomy): domain Eukaryota; kingdom Metazoa; phylum Chordata; class Amphibia; order Caudata; family Salamandridae; genus Lissotriton; species Lissotriton vulgaris. The sequence goes on from NW_028242975.1 coordinate 71,428, forward strand.
AAATTAGTTTTAGGTTCCAGAGAGTAGATTCCTGAAAAAAATGTGTATGTTTTATGAAAAATGTGAGGGTGTTACTGCTAAAAAGTTGATTTAAATTTCGTTTTTGAATAAGGGTGATTGCAATATTTCAACAAGTCAATTGAAATTTTCTTGCACGATTAGGGACAGTGGATGCCTAGAAAGATGTTTTTTTAAAATTAGTTTTAGGTTCCAGAGAGTAGATTCCTGAAAAAAATGTGTTTGTTTTATGAAAAATGTGAGTGTGTTACTGCTAAAAAGTTGATTTAAATTTCATTTTTGGATAAGGGTGATTGCAATATTTCAACAAGTCAATTGAAATTTTCTTGCACGATTAGGGACAGTGGATGCCTAGAAAGATGTTTTTTTAAAATTAGTTTTAGGTTTCAGAGAGTAGATTCCTGAAAAAAATGTGTTTGTTTTATGAAAAATGTGAGGGTGTTACTGCTAAAAAGTTGATTTAAATTTCGTTTTTGAATAAGGGTGATTGCAATATTTCAACAAGTCAATTGAAATTTTCTTGCACGATTAGGGACAGTGGATGCCTAGAAAGATGTTTTTTTAAAATTAGTTTTAGGTTCCAGAGAGTAGATTCCTGAAAAAAATGTGTTTGTTTTATGAAAAATGTGAGTGTGTTACTGCTAAAAAGTTGATTTAAATATCGTTTTTGGATAAGGGTGATTGCAATATTTCAATAAGTTAATAGAAATTTTCTTGGAAGATTAGGGAGAGTGGATGCCTAGAAAGATGTTTTTTTTAATTAGTTTTAGGTTTCAGAGAGTAGATTCCTGAAAAAAATGTGTTTGTTTTATGAAAAATGTGAGGGTGTTACTGCTAAAAAGTTGATTTAAATTACGTTTTTGAATAAGGGTGATTGCAATATTTCAACAAGTCAATTGAAATTTTCTTGCACGATTAGGGACAGTGGATGCCTAGAAAGATATTTTTTTTAAATTAGTTTTAGGTTTCAGAGAGTAGATTCCTGAAAAAAATGTGTTTGTTTTATGAAAAATGTGAGTGTGTTACTGCTAAAAAGTTGATTTAATTTTCGTTTTTGGATAAGGGTGATTGGAATATTTCAACAAGTCAATTGAAATTTTCTTGCACGATTAGGGACAGTGGATGCCTAGAAAGATGTTTTTTACAAATTCGTTATAGGTTCCAGAGAGTGGATTCCTGAAAAAAAAATTATTTGTTTCATGAAAAATGTGAGTGTGTTACTGCAAAAAAGTTGATTTAAATTTAGTTTCAGGATAGGTGTGAATGCATCATTTCAACAAGTCAATTGAAATTTTCTTGCAAGATTGGGGACAATGGATGCCTAGAAAGATGTTTTTTTTAAATTCGTTTTAGGTTTCAGAGAGTAGATTCCTGAAAAAAATGTGTTTGTTTTATGAAAAATGTGAGTTTGTTACTGCAAAAAAGTTGATTTAAATATCGTTTTTGGATAAGGGTGATTGCAATATTTCAATAAGTTAATTGAAATTTTCTCGGAAGATTAGGGAGAGTGGATGCCTAGAAAGATGTTTTTTTTTAATTAGTTTTAGGTTTCAGAGAGTAGATTCCTGAAAAAAATGTGTTTGTTTTATGAAAAATGTGAGGGTGTTACTGCTAAAAAGTTGATTTAAATTTCGTTTTTGAATAAGGGTGATTGCAATATTTCAATAAGTCAATTGAAATTTTCTTGCACGATTAGGGACAGTGGATGCCTAGAAAGATGTTTTTTTAAAATTAGTTTTAGGTTTCAGAGAGTAGATTCCTGAAAAAAATGTGTTTGTTTTATGAAAAATGTGAGTGTGTTACTGCTAAAAAGTTGATTTAAATTTCGTTTTTGGATAAGGGTGATTGCAATATTTCAACAAGTCAATTGAAATTTTCTTGCACGATTAGGGACAGTGGATGCCTAGAAAGATGTTTTTTTAAAATTAGTTTTAGGTTCCAGAGAGTAGATTCCTGAAAAAAAATGTGTTTGTTTTATGAAAAATGTGAGTGTGTTACTGCTAAAAAGTTGATTTAAATTTCGTTTTTGGATAAGGGTGATTGCAATACTTCAACAAGTCAATTGAAATTTTCTTGCACGATTAGGGACAGTGGATGCCTAGAAAGATGTTTTTTTAAAATTAGTTTTAGGTTCCAGAGAGTAGATTCCTGAAAAAAATGTGTTTGTTTTATGAAAAATGTGAGGGTGTTACTGCTAAAAAGTTGATTTAAATTTCGTTTTTGAATAAGGGTGATTGCAATATTTCAACAAGTCAATTGAAATTTTCTTGCACGATTAGGGACAGTGGATGCCTAGAAAGATGTTTTTTTAAAATTAGTTTTAGGTTCCAGAGAGTAGATTCCTGAAAAAAATGTGTTTGTTTTATGAAAAATGTGAGTGTGTTACTGCTAAAAAGTTGATTTAAATTTCATTTTTGGATAAGGGTGATTGCCATATTTCAACAAGTCAATTGAAATTTTCTTGCACGATTAGGGACAGTGGATGCCTAGAAAGATGTTTTTTTAAAATTAGTTTTAGGTTCCAGAGAGTAGATTCCTGAAAAAAATGTGTTTGTTTTATGAAAAATGTGAGTGTGTTACTGCTAAAAAGTTGATTTAAATATCGTTTTTGGATAAGGGTGATTGCAATATCTCAACAAGTTAATTGAAATTTTCTTGCAAGATTAGGGAGAGTGGATGCCTAGAAAGATGTTTTTTACAAATTCGTTATAGGTTCCAGAGAGTGGATTCCTGAAAAAAAAATTATTTGTTTCATGAAAAATGTGAGTGTGTTACTGCAAAAAAGTTGATTTAAATTTAGTTTCAGGATAGGTGTGAATGCATCATTTCAACAAGTCAATTGAAATTTTCTTGCAAGATTGGGGACAATGGATGCCTAGAAAGATGTTTTTTTAAAATTAGTTTTAGGTTTCAGAGAGTAGATTCCTGAAAAAAATGTGTTTGTTTTATGAAAAATGTGAGTGTGTTACTGCAAAAAAGTTGATTTAAATATCGTTTTTGGATAAGGGTGATTGCAATATTTCAATAAGTTAATTGAAATTTTCTTGGAAGATTAGGGAGAGTGGATGCCTAGAAAGATGTTTTTTTTTAATTAGTTTTAGGTTTCAGAGAGTAGATTCCTGAAAAAAATGTGTTTGTTTTATGAAAAATGTGAGGGTGTTACTGCTAAAAAGTTGATTTAAATTTCGTTTTTGAATAAGGGTGATTGCAATATTTCAATAAGTCAATTGAAATTTTCTTGCACGATTAGGGACAGTGGATGCCTAGAAAGATGTTTTTTTAAAATTAGTTTTAGGTTTCAGAGAGTAGATTCCTGAAAAAAATGTGTTTGTTTTATGAAAAATGTGAGTGTGTTACTGCTAAAAAGTTGATTTAAATTTCGTTTTTGGATAAGGGTGGTTGCAATATTTCAACAAGTTAATTGAAATTTTCTTGCAAGATTAGGGAGAGTGGATGCCTAGAAAGATGTTTTTTACAAATTCGTTATAGGTTCCAGAGAGTGGATTCCTGAAAAAAAAATTATTTGTTTCATGAAAAATGTGAGTGTGTTACTGCAAAAAAGTTGATTTAAATTTAGTTTCAGGATAGGTGTGAATGCATCATTTCAACAAGTCAATTGAAATTTTCTTGCAAGATTGGGGACAATGGATGCCTAGAAAGATGTTTTTTTTAAATTCGTTTTAGGTTTCAGAGAGTAGATTCCTGAAAAAAATGTGTTTGTTTTATGAAAAATGTGAGTGTGTTACTGCAAAAAAGTTGATTTAAATATCGTTTTTGGATAAGGGTGATTGCAATATTTCAATAAGTTAATTGAAATTTTCTTGGAAGATTAGGGAGAGTGGATGCCTAGAAAGATGTTTTTTTTTAATTAGTTTTAGGTTTCAGAGAGTAGATTCCTGAAAAAAATGTGTTTGTTTTATGAAAAATGTGAGGGTGTTACTGCTAAAAAGTTGATTTAAATTTCGTTTTTGAATAAGGGTGATTGCAATATTTCAATAAGTCAATTGAAATTTTCTTGCACGATTAGGGACAGTGGATGCCTAGAAAGATGTTTTTTTAAAATTAGTTTTAGGTTTCAGAGAGTAGATTCCTGAAAAAAATGTGTTTGTTTTATGAAAAATGTGAGTGTGTTACTGCTAAAAAGTTGATTTAAATTTCGTTTTTGGATAAGGGTGATTGCAATATTTCAACAAGTCAATTGAAATTTTCTTGCACGATTAGGGACAGTGGATGCCTAGAAAGATGTTTTTTTAAAATTAGTTTTAGGTTCCAGAGAGTAGATTCCTGAAAAAAAATGTGTTTGTTTTATGAAAAATGTGAGTGTGTTACTGCTAAAAAGTTGATTTAAATTTCGTTTTTGGATAAGGGTGATTGCAATACTTCAACAAGTCAATTGAAATTTTCTTGCACGATTAGGGACAGTGGATGCCTAGAAAGATGTTTTTTTAAAATTAGTTTTAGGTTCCAGAGAGTAGATTCCTGAAAAAAATGTGTTTGTTTTATGAAAAATGTGAGGGTGTTACTGCTAAAAAGTTGATTTAAATTTCGTTTTTGAATAAGGGTGATTGCAATATTTCAACAAGTCAATTGAAATTTTCTTGCACGATTAGGGACAGTGGATGCCTAGAAAGATGTTTTTTTAAAATTAGTTTTAGGTTCCAGAGAGTAGATTCCTGAAAAAAATGTGTTTGTTTTATGAAAAATGTGAGTGTGTTACTGCTAAAAAGTTGATTTAAATTTCATTTTTGGATAAGGGTGATTGCAATATTTCAACAAGTCAATTGAAATTTTCTTGCACGATTAGGGACAGTGGATGCCTAGAAAGATGTTTTTTTAAAATTAGTTTTAGGTTCCAGAGAGTAGATTCCTGAAAAAAATGTGTTTGTTTTATGAAAAATGTGAGTGTGTTACTGCTAAAAAGTTGATTTAAATATCGTTTTTGGATAAGGGTGATTGCAATATTTCAACAAGTTAATTGAAATTTTCTTGCAAGATTAGGGAGAGTGGATGCCTAGAAAGATGTTTTTTACAAATTCGTTATAGGTTCCAGAGAGTGGATTCCTGAAAAAAAAATTATTTGTTTCATGAAAAATGTGAGTGTGTTACTGCAAAAAAGTTGATTTAAATTTAGTTTCAGGATAGGTGTGAATGCATCATTTCAACAAGTCAATTGAAATTTTCTTGCAAGATTGGGGACAATGGATGCCTAGAAAGATGTTTTTTTTAAATTAGTTTTAGGTTTCAGAGAGTAGATTCCTGAAAAAAATGTGTTTGTTTTATGAAAAATGTGAGTGTGTTACTGCAAAAAAGTTGATTTAAATATCGTTTTTGGATAAGGGTGATTGCAATATTTCAATAAGTTAATTGAAATTTTCTTGGAAGATTAGGGAGAGTGGATGCCTAGAAAGATGTTTTTTTTTAATTAGTTTTAGGTTTCAGAGAGTAGATTCCTGAAAAAAATGTGTTTGTTTTATGAAAAATGTGAGGGTGTTACTGCTAAAAAGTTGATTTAAATTTCGTTTTTGAATAAGGGTGATTGCAATATTTCAATAAGTCAATTGAAATTTTCTTGCACGATTAGGGACAGTGGATGCCTAGAAAGATGTTTTTTTAAAATTAGTTTTAGGTTTCAGAGAGTAGATTCCTGAAAAAAATGTGTTTGTTTTATGAAAAATGTGAGTGTGTTACTGCTAAAAAGTTGATTTAAATTTCATTTTTGGATAAGGGTGATTGCAATATTTCAACAAGTCAATTGAAATTTTCTTGCACGATTAGGGACAGTGGATGCCTAGAAAGATGTTTTTTTAAAATTAGTTTTAGGTTCCAGAGAGTAGATTCCTGAAAAAAAAAAGTGTTTGTTTTATGAAAAATGTGAGTGTGTTACTGCTAAAAAGTTGATTTAAATTTCGTTTTTGGATAAGGGTGATTGCAATACTTCAACAAGTCAATTGAAATTTTCCTGCACGATTAGGGACAGTGGATGCCTAGAAAGATGTTTTTTTTAAATTAGTTTTAGGTTCCAGAGAGTAGATTCCTGAAAAAAATGTGTTTGTTTTATGAAAAATGTGAGGGTGTTACTGCTAAAAAGTTGATTTAAATTTCGTTTTTGAATAAGGGTGATTGCAATATTTCAACAAGTCAATTGAAATTTTCTTGCACGATTAGGGACAGTGGATGCCTAGAAAGATGTTTTTTTAAAATTAGTTTTAGGTTCCAGAGAGTAGATTCCTGAAAAAAATGTGTTTGTTTTATGAAAAATGTGTGTGTGTTACTGCTAAAAAGTTGATTTAAATTTCATTTTTGGATAAGGGTGATTGCAATATTTCAACAAGTCAATTGAAATTTTCTTGCACGATTAGGGACAGTGGATGCCTAGAAAGATGTTTTTTTAAAATTAGTTTTAGGTTCCAGAGAGTAGATTCCTGAAAAAAATGTGTTTGGTTTATGAAAAATGTGAGTGTGTTACTGCTAAAAAGTTGTTTTAAATATCGTTTTTGGATAAGGGTGATTGCAATATTTCAATAAGTTAATTGAAATTTTCTTGGAAGATTAGGGAGAGTGGATGCCTAGAAAGATGTTTTTTTTAATTAGTTTTAGGTTTCAGAGAGTAGATTCCTGAAAAAAATGTGTTTGTTTTATGAAAAATGTGAGGGTGTTACTGCTAAAAAGTTGATTTAAATTTCGTTTTTGAATAAGGGTGATTGCAATATTTTAACAAGTCAATTGAAATTTTCTTGCACGATTAGGGACAGTGGATGCCTAGAAAGATATTTTTTTAAAATTAGTTTTAGGTTTCAGAGAGTAGATTCCTGAAAAAAATGTGTTTGTTTTATGAAAAATGTGAGTGTGTTACTGCTAAAAAGTTGTTTTAAATTTCGTTTTTGGATAAGGGTGATTGCAATATTTCAACAAGTCAATTGAAATTTTCTTGCACGATTAGGGACAGTGGATGCCTAGAAAGATTTTTTTTTTAAATTAGTTTTAGGTTCCAGAGAGTAGATTCCTGAAAAAAATGTGTTTGTTTTATGAAAAATGTGAGTGTGTTACTGCTAAAAAGTTGATTTAAATTTCGTTTTTGGATAAGGGTGATTGCAATACTTCAACAAGTCAATTGAAATTTTCTTGCACGATTAGGGACAGTGGATGCATAGAAAGATTTCTTTTTTAAATTAGTATTAGGTTTCAGAGAGTAGATTCCTGAAAAAAATGTGTTTGTTTTATGAAAAATGTGAGGGTGTTACTGCTAAAAAGTTGATTTAAATTTCGTTTTTGAATAAGGGTGATTGCAATATTTCAACAAGTCAATTGAAATTTTCTTGCACGATTAGGGACAGTGGATGCCTAGAAAGATGTTTTTTTAAAATTAGTTTTAGGTTCCAGAGAGTAGATTCCTGAAAAAAATGTGTTTGTTTTATGAAAAATGTGAGTGTGTTACTGCTAAAAAGTTGATTTAAATATCGTTTTTGGATAAGGGTGATTGCAATATTTCAATAAGTTAATTGAAATTTTCTTGGAAGATTAGGGAGAGTGGATGCCTAGAAAGATGTTTTTTTTAATTAGTTTTAGGTTTCAGAGTGTAGATTCCTGAAAAAAATGTGTTTGTTTTATGAAAAATGTGAGGGTGTTACTGCTAAAAAGTTGATTTAAATTACGTTTTTGAATAAGGGTGATTGCAATATTTCAACAAGTCAATTGAAATTTTCTTGCACGATTAGGGACAGTGGATGCCTAGAAAGATATTTTTTTTTAAATTAGTTTTAGGTTTCAGAGAGTAGATTCCTGAAAAAAATGTGTTTGTTTTATGAAAAATGTGAGTGTGTTACTGCTAAAAAGTTGATTTAAATTTCGTTTTTGGATAAGGGTGATTGGAATATTTCAACAAGTCAATTGAAATTTTCTTGCACGATTAGGGACAGTGGATGCCTAGAAAGATGTTTTTTTAAAATTAGTTTTAGGTTCCAGAGAGTAGATTCCTGAAAAAAATGTGTTTGTTTTATGAAAACTGTGAGTGTGTTACTGCTAAAAAGTTGATTTAAATTTCGTTTTTGGATAAGGGTGATTGCAATATTTCAACAAGTTAATAGAAATTTTCTTGCAAGATTAGGGAGAGTGGATGCCTAGAAAGATGTTTTTTACAAATTCGTTATAGGTTCCAGAGAGTGGATTCCTGAAAAAAAAAAATATTTGTTTCATGAAAAATGTGAGTGTGTTACTGCAAAAAAGTTGATTTAAATTTAGTTTCAGGATAGGTGTGAATGCATCATTTCAACAAGTCAATTGAAATTTTCTTGCAAGATTGGGGACAATGGATGCCTAGAAAGATGTTTTTTTTAAATTAGTTTTAGGTTTCAGAGAGTAGATTCCTGAAAAAAATGTGTTTGTTTTATGAAAAATGTGAGTGTGTTACTGCAAAAAAGTTGATTTAAATATCGTTTTTGGATAAGGGTGATTGCAATATTTCAATAAGTTAATTGAAATTTTCTTGGAGATTAGGGGGAGTGGATGCCTAGAAAGATGTTTTTTTTAATTAGTTTTAGGTTTCAGAGAGTAGATTCCTGAAAAAAATGTGTTTGTTTTATGAAAAATGTGAGGGTGTTACTGCTAAAAAGTTGATTTAAATTTCGTTTTTGAATAAGGGTGATTGCAATATTTCAATAAGTCAATTGAAATTTTCTTGCACGATTAGGGACAGTGGATGCCTAGAAAGATGTTTTTTTAAAATTAGTTTTAGGTTTCAGAGAGTAGATTCCTGAAAAAAATGTGTTTGTTTTATGAAAAATGTGAGTGTGTTACTGCTAAAAAGTTGATTTAAATTTCGTTTTTGGATAAGGGTGATTGCAATATTTCAACAAGTCAATTGAAATTTTCTTGCACGATTAGGGACAGTGGATGCCTAGAAAGATGTTTTTTTTAAATTAGTTTTAGGTTCCAGAGAGTAGATTCCTGAAAAAAAATGTGTTTGTTTTACGAAAAATGTGAGTGTGTTACTGCTAAAAAGTTGATTTAAATTTCGTTTTTGGATAAGGGTGATTGCATTACTTCAACAAGTCAATTGAAATTTTCTTGCACGATTAGGGACAGTGGATGCCTAGAAAGATGTTTTTTAAAATTAGTTTTAGGTTCCAGAGAGTAGATTCCTGAAAAAAATGTGTTTGTTTTATGAAAAATGTGAGGGTGTTACTGCTAAAAAGTTGATTTAAATTTCGTTTTTGGATAAGGGTGATTGCAATATTTCAACAAGTCAATTGAAATTTTCTTGCACGATTAGGGACAGTGGATGCCTAGAAAGATGTTTTTTTAAAATTAGTTTTAGGTTCCAGAGAGTAGATTCCTGAAAAAAATGTGTTTGTTTTATGAAAAATGTGAGTGTGTTACTGCTAAAAAGTTGATTTAAATTTCGTTTTTGGATAAGGGTGATTGCAATACTTCAACAAGTCAATTGAAATTTTCTTGCACGATTAGGGACAGTGGATGCATAGAAAGATTTCTTTTTTAAATTAGTATTAGGTTTCAGAGAGTAGATTCCTGAAAAAAATGTGTTTGTTTTATGAAAAATGTGAGGGTGTTACTGCTAAAAAGTTGATTTAAATTTCGTTTTTGAATAAGGGTGATTGCAATATTTCAATAAGTCAATTGAAATTTTCTTGCACGATTAGGGACAGTGGATGCCTAGAAAGATGTTTTTTTTAATATTAGTTTTAGGTTTCAGAGAGTAGATTCCTTAAAAAAATGTGTTTGTTTTATGAAAAATGTGAGTGTGTTACTGCTAAAAAGTTGATTTAAATTTCGTTTTTGGATAAGGGTGATTGCAATATTTCAACAAGTCAATTGAAATTTTCTTGCACGATTAGGGACAGTGGATGCCTAGAAAGATATTTTTTTTAAATTAGTTTTAGGTTTCAGAGAGTAGATTCCTGAAAAAAATGTGTTTGTTTTATGAAAAATGTGAGTGTGTTACTGCTAAAAAGTTGATTTAAATTTCGTTTTTGGATAAGGGTGATTGGAATATTTCAACAAGTCAATTGAAATTTTCTTGCACGATTAGGGACAGTGGATGCCTAGAAAGATGTTTTTTTAAAATTAGTTTTAGGTTCCAGAGAGTAGATTCCTGAAAAAAATGTGTTTGTTTTATGAAAACTGTGAGTGTGTTACTGCTAAAAAGTTGATTTAAATTTCGTTTTTGGATAAGGGTGATTGCAATATTTCAACAAGTTAATTGAAATTTTCTTGCAAGATTAGGGAGAGTGGATGCCTAGAAAGATGTTTTTTACAAATTCGTTATAGGTTCCAGAGAGTGGATTCCTGAAAAAAAAATTATTTGTTTCATGAAAAATGTGAGTGTGTTACTGCAAAAAAGTTGATTTAAATTTAGTTTCAGGATAGGTGTGAATGCATCATTTCAACAAGTCAATTGAAATTTTCTTGCAAGATTGGGGACAATGGATGCCTAGAAAGATGTTTTTTTTAAATTAGTTTTAGGTTTCAGAGAGTAGATTCCTGAAAAAAATGTGTTTGTTTTATGAAAAATGTGAGTGTGTTACTGCAAAAAAGTTGATTTAAATATCGTTTTTGGATAAGGGTGATTGCAATATTTCAATAAGTTAATTGAAATTTTCTTGGAGATTAGGGGGAGTGGATGCCTAGAAAGATGTTTTTTTTAATTAGTTTTAGGTTTCAGAGAGTAGATTCCTGAAAAAAATGTGTTTGTTTTATGAAAAATGTGAGGGTGTTACTGCTAAAAAGTTGATTTAAATTTCGTTTTTGAATAAGGGTGATTGCAATATTTCAATAAGTCAATTGAAATTTTCTTGCACGATTAGGGACAGTGGATGCCTAGAAAGATGTTTTTTTAAAATTAGTTTTAGGTTTCAGAGAGTAGATTCCTGAAAAAAATGTGTTTGTTTTATGAAAAACGTGAGTGTGTTACTGCTAAAAAGTTGATTTAAATTTCGTTTTTGGATAAGGGTGATTGCAATATTTCAACAAGTCAATTGAAATTTTCTTGCACGATTAGGGACAGTGGATGCCTAGAAAGATGTTTTTTTAAAATTAGTTTTAGGTTCCAGAGAGTAGATTCCTGAAAAAAATGTGTTTGTTTTATGAAAAATGTGAGTGTGTTACTGCTAAAAAGTTGATTTAAATTTCGTTTTTGGATAAGGGTGATTGGAATATTTCAACAAGTCAATTGAAATTTTCTTGCACGATTAGGGACAGTGGATGCCTAGAAAGATGTTTTTTTAAAATTAGTTTTAGGTTCCAGAGAGTAGATTCCTGAAAAAAATGTGTTTGTTTTATGAAAACTGTGAGTGTGTTACTGCTAAAAAGTTGATTTAAATTTCGTTTTTGGATAAGGGTGATTGCAATATTTCAACAAGTTAATTGAAATTTTCTTGCAAGATTAGGGAGAGTGGATGCCTAGAAAGATGTTTTTTACAAATTCGTTATAGGTTCCAGAGAGTGGATTCCTGAAAAAAAAATTATTTGTTTCATGAAAAATGTGAGTGTGTTACTGCAAAAAAGTTGATTTAAATTTAGTTTCAGGATAGGTGTGAATGCATCATTTCAACAAGTCAATTGAAATTTTCTTGCAAGATTGGGGACAATGGATGCCTAGAAAGATGTTTTTTTTAAATTAGTTTTAGGTTTCAGAGAGTAGATTCCTGAAAAAAATGTGTTTGTTTTATGAAAAATGTGAGTGTGTTACTGCAAAAAAGTTGATTTAAATATCGTTTTTGGATAAGGGTGATTGCAATATTTCAATAAGTTAATTGAAATTTTCTTGGAGATTAGGGGGAGTGGATGCCTAGAAAGATGTTTTTTTTAATTAGTTTTAGGTTTCAGAGAGTAGATTCCTGAAAAAAATGTGTTTGTTTTATGAAAAATGTGAGGGTGTTACTGCTAAAAAGTTGATTTAAATTTCGTTTTTGAATAAGGGTGATTGCAATATTTCAATAAGTCAATTGAAATTTTCTTGCACGATTAGGGACAGTGGATGCCTAGAAAGATGTTTTTTTAAAATTAGTTTTAGGTTTCAGAGAGTAGATTCCTGAAAAAAATGTGTTTGTTTTATGAAAAATGTGAGTGTGTTACTGCTAAAAAGTTGATTTAAATTTCGTTTTTGGATAAGGGTGATTGCAATATTTCAACAAGTCAATTGAAATTTTCTTGCACGATTAGGGACAGTGGATGCCTAGAAAGATGTTTTTTTAAAATTAGTTTTAGGTTCCAGAGAGTAGATTCCTGAAAAAAATGTGTTTGTTTTATGAAAAATGTGAGGGTGTTACTGCTAAAAAGTTGATTTAAATTTCGTTTTTGGATAAGGGTGATTGCAATATTTCAACAAGTCAATTGAAATTTTCTTGCACGATTAGGGACAGTGGATGCCTAGAAAGATGTTTTTTTAAAATTAGTTTTAGGTTCCAGAGAGTAGATTCCTGAAAAAAATGTGTTTGTTTTATGAAAAATGTGAGTGTGTTACTGCTAAAAAGTTGATTTAAATTTCGTTTTTGGATAAGGGTGATTGCAATACTTCAACAAGTCAATTGAAATTTTCTTGCACGATTAGGGACAGTGGATGCATAGAAAGATTTCTTTTTTAAATTAGTATTAGGTTTCAGAGAGTAGATTCCTGAAAAAAATGTGTTTGTTTTATGAAAAATGTGAGGGTGTTACTGCTAAAAAGTTGATTTAAATTTCGTTTTTGAATAAGGGTGATTGCAATATTTCAATAAGTCAATTGAAATTTTCTTGCACGATTAGGGACAGTGGATGCCTAGAAAGATGTTTTTTTTAATATTAGTTTTAGGTTTCAGAGAGTAGATTCCTTAAAAAAATGTGTTTGTTTTATGAAAAATGTGAGTGTGTTACTGCTAAAAAGTTGATTAAATTTCGTTTTTGGATAAGGGTGATTGCAATATTTCAACAAGTCAATTGAAATTTTCTTGCACGATTAGGGACAGTGGATGCCTAAAAAGATGTTTTTTTAAAATTAGTTTTAGGTTCCAGAGAGTAGATTCCTGAAAAAAAATGTGTTTGTTTTATGAAAAATGTGAGTGTGTTACTGCTAAAAAGTTGATTTAAATTTCGTTTTTGGATAAGGGTGATTGCAATACTTCAACAAGTCAATTGAAATTTTCTTGCACGATTTGGGACAGTGGATGCCTAGAAAGATGTTTTTTTTAAATTAGTTTTAGGTTCCAGAGAGTAGATTCCTGAAAAAAATGTGTTTGTTTTATGAAAAATGTGAGGGTGTTACTGCTAAAAAGTTGATTTAAATTTCATTTTTGGATAAGGGTGATTGCAATATTTCAACAAGTCAATTGAAATTTTCTTGCACGATTAGGGACAGTGGATGCCTAGAAAGATGTTTTTTTAAAATTAGTTTTAGGTTCCAGAGAGTAGATTCCTGAAAAAAATGTGTTTGTTTTATGAAAAATGTGAGTGTGTTACTGCTAAAAAGTTGATTTAAATATCGTTTTTGGATAAGGGTGATTGCAATATTTCAATAAGTTAATTGAAATTTTCTTGGAAGATTAGGGAGAGTGGATGCCTAGAAAGATGTTTTTTTAATTAGTTTTAGGTTTCAGAGAGTAGATTCCTGAAAAAAATGTGTTTGTTTTATGAAAAATGTGAGGGTGTTACTGCTAAAAAGTTGATTTAAATTACGTTTTTGAATAAGGGTGATTGCAATATTTCAATAAGTCAATTGAAATTTTCTTGCACGATTAGTGACAGTGGATGCCTAGAAAGATATTTTTTTTTAATTAGTTTTAGGTTTCAGAGAGTAGATTCCTGAAAAAAATGTGTTTGTTTTATGAAAAATGTGAGTGTGTTACTGCTAAAAAGTTGATTTAAATTTCGTTTTTGGATAAGGGTGATTGGAATATTTCAACAAGTCAATTGAAATTTTCTTGCACGATTAGGGACAGTGGATGCCTAGAAAGATGTTTTTTTAAAATTAGTTTTAGGTTCCAGAGAGTAGATTCCTGAAAAAAATGTGTTTGTTTTATGATAAATGTGAGTGTGTTACTGCTAAAAAGTTGATTTAAATTTCGTTTTTGGATAAGGGTGATTGCAATACTTCAACAAGTCAATTGAAATTTTCTTGCACGATTAGGGACAGTGGATGCCTAGAAAGATGTTTTTTAAAATTAGTTTTAGGTTCCAGAGAGTAGATTCCTGAAAAAAATGTGTTTGTTTTATGAAAAATGTGAGGGTGTTACTGCTAAAAAGTTGATTTAAATTTCGTTTTTGGATAAGGGTGATTGCAATATTTCAACAAGTCAATTGAAATTTTCTTGCACGATTAGGGACAGTGGATGCCTAGAAAGATGTTTTTTTTAAATTAGTTTTAGGTTCCAGAGAGTAGATTCCTGAAAAAAATGTGTTTGTTTTATGAAAAATGTGAGTGTGTTACTGCTAAAAAGTTGATTTAAATTTCGTTTTTGGATAAGGGTGATTGCAATACTTCAACAAGTCAATTGAAATTTTCTTGCACGATTAGGGACAGTGGATGCATAGAAAGATTTCTTTTTTAAATTAGTATTAGGTTTCAGAGAGTAGATTCCTGAAAAAAATGTGTTTGTTTTATGAAAAATGTGAGGGTGTTACTGCTAAAAAGTTGATTTAAATTTCGTTTTTGAATAAGGGTGATTGCAATATTTCAATAGGTCAATTGAAATTTTCTTGCACGATTAGGGACAGTGGATGCCTAGAAAGATGTTTTTTTTTAAATTAGTTTTAGGTTTCAGAGAGTAGATTCCTTAAAAAAATGTGTTTGTTTTATGAAAAATGTGAGTGTGTTACTGCTAAAAAGTTGATTTAAATTTCGTTTTTGGATAAGGGTGATTGCAATATTTCAACAAGTCAATTGAAATTTTCTTGCACGATTAGGGACAGTGGATGCCTAAAAAGATGTTTTTTAAAATTAGTTTTAGGTTCCAGAGAGTAGATTCCTGAAAAAAAATGTGTTTGTTTTATGAAAAATGTGAGTGTGTTACTGCTAAAAAGTTGATTTAAATTTCGTTTTTGGATAAGGGTGATTGCAATACTTCAACAAGTCAATTGAAATTTTCTTGCACGATTAGGGACAGTGGATGCCTAGAAAGATGTTTTTTTTAAATTAGTTTTAGGTTCCAGAGAGTAGATTCCTGAAAAAAATGTGTTTGTTTTATGAAAAATGTGAGGGTGTTACTGCTAAAAAGTTGATTTAAATTTCATTTTTGGATAAGGGTGATTGCAATATTTCAACAAGTCAATTGAAATTTTCTTGCACGATTAGGGACAGTGGATGCCTAGAAAGATGTTTTTTTAAAATTAGTTTTAGGTTCCAGAGAGTAGATTCCTGAAAAAAATGTGTTTGTTTTATGAAAAATGTGAGTGTGTTACTGCTAAAAAGTTGATTTAAATATCGTTTTTGGATAAGGGTGATTGCAATATTTCAATAAGTTAATTGAAATTTTCTTGGAAGATTAGGGAGAGTGGATGCCTAGAAAGATGTTTTTTTTAATTAGTTTTAGGTTTCAGAGAGTAGATTCCTGAAAAAAATGTGTTTGTTTTATGAAAAATGTGAGGGTGTTACTGCTAAAAAGTTGATTTAAATTACGTTTTTGAATAAGGGTGATTGCAATATTTCAATAAGTCAATTGAAATTTTCTTGCACGATTAGGGACAGTGGATGCCTAGAAAGATATTTTTTTTTAATTAGTTTTAGGTTTCAGAGAGTAGATTCCTGAAAAAAATGTGTTTGTTTTATGAAAAATGTGAGTGTGTTACTGCTAAAAAGTTGATTTAAATTGCGTTTTTGGATAAGGGTGATTGGAATATTTCAACAAGTCAATTGAAATTTTCTTGCACGATTAGGGACAGTGGATGCCTAGAAAGATGTTTTTTTAAAATTAGTTTTAGGTTCCAGAGAGTAGATTCCTGAAAAAAATGTGTTTGTTTTATGAAAAATGTGAGTGTGTTACTGCTAAAAAGTTGATTTAAATTTCGTTTTTGGATAAGGGTGATTGCAATATTTCAACAAGTTAATTGAAATTTTCTTGCAAGATTAGGGAGAGTGGATGCCTAGAAAGATGTTTTTTACAAATTCGTTATAGGTTCCAGAGAGTGGATTCCTGAAAAAAAAATTATTTGTTTCATGAAAAATGTGAGTGTGTTACTGCAAAAAAGTTGATTTAAATTTAGTTTCAGGATAGGTGTGAATGCATCATTTCAACAAGTCAATTGAAATTTTCCTGCAAGATTGGGGACAATGGATGCCTAGAAAGATGTTTTTTTTAAATTAGTTTTAGGTTTCAGAGAGTAGATTCCTGAAAAAAATGTGTTTGTTTTATGAAAAATGTGAGTGTGTTACTGCAAAAAAGTTGATTTAAATATCGTTTTTGGATAAGGGTGATTGCAATATTTCAATAAGTTAATTGAAATTTTCTTGGAAGATTAGGGAGAGTGGATGCCTAGAAAGATGTTTTTTTTAATTAGTTTTAGGTTTCAGAGAGTAGATTCCTGAAAAAAATGTGTTTGTTTTATGAAAAATGTGAGGGTGTTACTGCTAAAAAGTTGATTTAAATTTCGTTTTTGAATAAGGGTGATTGCAATATTTCAATAAGTCAATTGAAATTTTCTTGCACGATTAGGGACAGTGGATGCCTAGAAAGATGTTTTTTTAAAATTAGTTTTAGGTTTCAGAGAGTAGATTCCTGAAAAAAATGTGTTTGTTTTATGAAAAATGTGAGTGTGTTACTGCTAAAAAGTTGATTTAAATTTCGTTTTTGGATAAGGGTGATTGCAATATTTCAACAAGTCAATTGAAATTTTCTTGCACGATTAGGGACAGTGGATGCCTAGAAAGATGTTTTTTTAAAATTAGTTTTAGGTTCCAGAGAGTAGATTCCTGAAAAAAAATGTGTTTGTTTTATGAAAAATGTGAGTGTGTTACTGCTAAAAAGTTGATTTAAATTTCGTTTTTGGATAAGGGTGATTGCAATACTTCTACAAGTCAATTGAAATTTTCTTGCACGATTAGGGACAGTGGATGCCTAGAAAGATGTTTTTTTAAAATTAGTTTTAGGTTCCAGAGAGTAGATTCCTGAAAAAAATGTGTTTGTTTTATGAAAAATGTGAGGGTGTTACTGCTAAAAAGTTGATTTAAATTTTGTTTTTGAATAAGGGTGATTGCAATATTTCAACAAGTCAATTGAAATTTTCTTGCACGATTAGGGACAGTGGATGCCTAGAAAGATGTTTTTTTAAAATTAGTTTTAGGTTCCAGAGAGTAGATTCCTGAAAAAAATGTGTTTGTTTTATGAAAAATGTGAGTGTGTTACTGCTAAAAAGTTGATTTAAATTTCATTTTTGGATAAGGGTGATTGCAATATTTCAACAAGTCAATTGAAATTTTCTTGCACGATTAGGGACAGTGGATGCCTAGAAAGATGTTTTTTTAAAATTAGTTTTAGGTTCCAGAGAGTAGATTCCTGAAAAAAGATGTGTTTGTTTTATGAAAAATGTGAGTGTGTTACTGCTAAAAAGTTGATTTAAATATCGTTTTTGGATAAGGGTGATTGCAATATTTCAACAAGTTAATTGAAATTTTCTTGCAAGATTAGGGAGAGTGGATGCCTAGAAAGATGTTTTTTACAAATTCGTTATAGGTTCCAGAGAGTGGATTCCTGAAAAAAAAATTATTTGTTTCATGAAAAATGTGAGTGTGTTACTGCAAAAAAGTTGATTTAAATTTAGTTTCAGGATAGGTGTGAATGCATCATTTCAACAAGTCAATTGAAATTTTCTTGCAAGATTGCGGACAATGGATGCCTAGAAAGATGTTTTTTTTAAATTAGTTTTAGGTTTCAGAGAGTAGATTCCTGAAAAAAATGTGTTTGTTTTATGAAAAATGTGAGTGTGTTACTGCAAAAAAGTTGATTTAAATATCGTTTTTGGATAAGGGTGATTGCAATATTTCAATAAGTTAATTGAAATTTTCTTGGAAGATTAGGGAGAGTGGATGCCTAGAAAGATGTTTTTTTTTATTTAGTTTTAGGTTTCAGAGAGTAGATTCCTGAAAAAAATGTGTTTGTTTTATGAAAAATGTGAGGGTGTTACTGCTAAAAAGTTGATTTAAATTTCGTTTTTGAATAAGGGTGATTGCAATATTTCAATAAGTCAATTGAAATTTTCTTGCACGATTAGGGACAGTGGATGCCTAGAAAGATGTTTTTTTAAAATTAGTTTTAGGTTTCAGAGAGTAGATTCCTGAAAAAAATGTGTTTGTTTTATGAAAAATGTGAGTGTGTTACTGCTAAAAAGTTGATTTAAATTTCGTTTTTGGATAAGGGTGATTGCAATATTTCAACAAGTCAATTGAAATTTTCTTGCACGATTAGGGACAGTGGATGCCTAGAAAGATGTTTTTTTAAAATTAGCTTTAGGTTCCAGAGAGTAGATTCCTGAAAAAAAATGTGTTTGTTTTATGAAAAATGTGAGTGTGTTACTGCTAAAAAGTTGATTTAAATTTCGTTTTTGGATAAGGGTGATTGCAATACTTCAACAAGTCAATTGAAATTTTCTTGCACGATTAGGGACAGTGGATGCCTAGAAAGATGTTTTTTTAAAATTAGTTTTAGGTTCCAGAGAGTAGATTCCTGAAAAAAATGTGTTTGTTTTATGAAAAATGTGAGGGTGTTACTGCTAAAAAGTTGATTTAAATTTCGTTTTTGAATAAGGGTGATTGCAATATCTCAACAAGTCAATTGAAATTTTCTTGCACGATTAGGGACAGTGGATGCCTAGAAAGATGTTTTTTTAAAATTAGTTTTAGGTTCCAGAGAGTAGATTCCTGAAAAAAATGTGTTTGTTTTATGAAAAATGTGAGTGTGTTACTGCTAAAAAGTTGATTTAAATTTCATTTTTGGATAAGGGTGATTGCAATATTTCAACAAGTCAATTAAAATTTTCTTGCACGATTAGGGACAGTGGATGCCTAGAAAGATGTTTTTTTAAAATTAGTTTTAGGTTCCAGAGAGTAGATTCCTGAAAAAAATGTGTTTGTTTTATGAAAAATGTGAGTGTGTTACTGCTAAAAAGTTGATTTAAATATCGTTTTTGGATAAGGGTGATTGCAATATTTCAACAAGTTAATTGAAATTTTCTTGCAAGATTAGGGAGAGTGGATGCCTAGAAAGATGTTTTTTACAAATTCGTTATAGGTTCCAGAGAGTGGATTCCTGAAAAAAAAAATATTTGTTTCATGAAAAATGTGAGTGTGTTACTGCAAAAAAGTTGATTTAAATTTAGTTTCAGGATAGGTGTGAATGCATCATTTCAACAAGTCAATTGAAATTTTCTTGCAAGATTGGGGACAATGGATGCCTAGAAAGATGTTTTTTTTAAATTAGTTTTAGGTTTCAGAGAGTAAAATCCTGAAAAAAATGTGTTTGTTTTATGAAAAATGTGAGTGTGTTACTGCAAAAAAGTTGATTTAAATATCGTTTTTGGATAAGGGTGATTGCAATATTTCAATAAGTTAATTGAAATTTTCTTGGAAGATTAGGGAGAGTGGATGCCTAGAAAGATGTTTTTTTTAATTAGTTTTAGGTTTCAGAGAGTAGATTCCTGAAAAAAATGTGTTTGTTTTATGAAAAATGTGAGGGTGTTACTGCTAAAAAGTTGATTTAAATTTCGTTTTTGAATAAGGGTGATTGCAATATTTCAATAAGTCAATTGAAATTTTCTTGCACGATTAGGGACAGTGGATGCCTAGAAAGATGTTTTTTTAAAATTAGTTTTAGGTTTCAGAGAGTAGATTCCTGAAAAAAATGTGTTTGTTTTATGAAAAATGTGAGTGTGTTACTGCTAAAAAGTTGATTTAAATTTCATTTTTGGATAAGGGTGATTGCAATATTTCAACAAGTCAATTGAAATTTTCTTGCACGATTAGGGACAGTGGATGCCTAGAAAGATGTTTTTTTAAAATTAGTTTTAGGTTCCAGACAGTAGATTCCTGAAAAAAAATGTGTTTGTTTTATGAAAAATGTGAGTGTGTTACTGCTAAAAAGTTGATTTAAATTTCGTTTTTGGATAAGGGTGATTGCAATACTTCAACAAGTCAATTGAAATTTTCTTGCACGATTAGGGACAGTGGATGCCTAGAAAGATGTTTTTTTAAAATTAGTTTTAGGTTCCAGAGAGTAGATTCCTGAAAAAAATGTGTTTGTTTTATGAAAAATGTGAGGGTGTTACTGCTAAAAAGTTGATTTAAATTTCGTTTTTGAATAAGGGTGATTGCAATATTTCAACAAGTCAATTGAAATTTTCTTGCACGATTAGGGACAGTGGATGCCTAGAAAGATGTTTTTTTAAAATTAGTTTTAGGTTCCAGAGAGTAGATTCCTGAAAAAAATGTGTTTGTTTTATGAAAAATGTGAGTGTGTTACTGCTAAAAAGTTGATTTAAATTTCATTTTTGAATAAGGGTGATTGCAATATTTCAACAAGTCAATTGAAATTTTCTTGCACGATTAGGGACAGTGGATGCCTAGAAAGATGTTTTTTTAAAATTAGTTTTAGGTTCCAGAGAGTAGATTCCTGAAAAAAATGTGTTTGTTTTATGAAAAATGTGAGTGTGTTACTGCTAAAAAGTTGATTTAAATATCGTTTTTGGATAAGGGTGATTGCAATATTTCAATAAGTTAATTGAAATTTTCTTGGAAGATTAGGGAGAGTGGATGCCTAGAAAGATGTTTTTTTTAATTAGTTTTAGGTTTCAGAGAGTAGATTCCTGAAATAAATGTGTTTGTTTTATGAAAAATGTGAGGGTGTTACTGCTAAAAAGTTGATTTAAATTTCGTTTTTGAATAAGGGTGATTGCAATATTTCAACAAGTCAATTGAAATTTTCTTGCACGATTCGGGACAGTGGATGCCTAGAAAGATATTTTTTTTAAATTAGTTTTAGGTTTCAGAGAGTAGATTCCTGAAAAAAATGTGTTTGTTTTATGAAAAATGTGAGTGTGTTACTGCTAAAAAGTTGATTTAAATTTCGTTTTTGGATAAGGGTGATTGCAATATTTCAACAAGTCAATTGAAATTTTCTTGCACGATTAGGGACAGTGGATGCCTAGAAAGATTTTTTTTTAAAATTAGTTTTAGGTTCCAGAGAGTAGATTCCTGAAAAAAATGTGTTTGTTTTATGAAAAATGTGAGTGTGTTACTGCTAAAAAGTTGTTTTAAATATCGTTTTTGGATAAGGGTGATTGCAATATTTCAATAAGTTAATTGACATTTTCTTGGAAGATTAGGGAGAGTGGATGCCTAGAAAGATGTTTTTTTTAATTAGTTTTAGGTTTCAGAGAGTAGATTCCTAAAAAAATGTGTTTGTTTTATGAAAAATGTGAGGGTGTTACTGCTAAAAAGTTGATTTAAATTTCGTTTTTGAATAAGGGTGATTGCAATATTTTAACAAGTCAATTGAAATTTTCTTGCACGATTAGGGACAGTGGATGCCTAGAAAGATATTTTTTTAAAATTAGTTTAGGTTTCAGAGAGTAGATTCCTGAAAAAAATGTGTTTGTTTTATGAAAAATGTGAGTGTGTTACTGCTAAAAAGTTGATTTAAATTTCGTTTTTGGATAAGGGTGATTGCAATACTTCAACAAGTCAATTGAAATTTTCTTGCACGATTAGGGACAGTGGATGCCTAGAAAGATTTTTTTTTTAAATTAGTTTTAGGTTCCAGAGAGTAGATTCCTGAAAAAAATGTGTTTGTTTTATGAAAAATGTGAGTGTGTTACTGCTAAAAAGTTGATTTAAATTTCGTTTTTGGATAAGGGTGATTGCAATACTTCAACAAGTCAATTGAAATTTTCTTGCACGATTAGGGACAGTGGATGCATAGAAAGATTTCTTTTTTAAATTAATATTAGGTTTCAGAGAGTAGATTCTTGAAAAAAATGTGTTTGTTTTATGAAAAATGTGAGGGTGTTACTGCTAAAAAGTTGATTTAAATTTCGTTTTTGAATAAGGGTGATTGCAATATTTCAACAAGTCAATTGAAATTTTCTTGCACGATTAGGGACAGTGGATGCCTAGAAAGATGTTTTTTTAAAATTAGTTTTAGGTTCCAGAGAGTAGATTCCTGAAAAAAATTTGTTTGTTTTATGAAAAATGTGAGTGTGTTACTGCTAAAAAGTTGATTTAAATATCGTTTTTGGATAAGGGTGATTGCAATATTTCAATAAGTTAATTGAAATTTTCTTGGAAGATTAGGGAGAGTGGATGCCTAGAAAGATGTTTTTTTTAATTCGTTTTAGGTTTCAGAGAGTAGATTCCTGAAAAAAATGTGTTTGTTTTATGAAAAATGTGAGAGTGTTACTGCTAAAAAGTAGATTTAAATTACGTTTTTGAATAAGGGTGATTGCAATATTTCAACAAGTCAATTGAAATTTTCTTGCACGATTAGGGATAGTGGATGCCTAGAAAGATGTTTTTTTAAAATTAGTTTTAGGTTCCAGACAGTAGATTCCTGAAAAAAAATGTGTTTGTTTTATGAAAAATGTGAGTGTGTTACTGCTAAAAAGTTGATTTAAATTTCGTTTTTGGATAAGGGTGATTGCAATACTTCAACAAGTCAATTGAAATTTTCTTGCACGATTAGGGACAGTGGATGCCTAGAAAGATGTTTTTTTAAAATTAGTTTTAGGTTCCAGAGAGTAGATTCCTGAAAAAAATGTGTTTGTTTTATGAAAAATGTGAGGGTGTTACTGCTAAAAAGTTGATTTAAATTTCGTTTTTGAATAAGGGTGATTGCAATATTTCAACAAGTCAATTGAAATTTTCTTGCACGATTAGGGACAGTGGATGCCTAGAAAGATGTTTTTTTAAAATTAGTTTTAGGTTCCAGAGAGTAGATTCCTGAAAAAAATGTGTTTGTTTTATGAAAAATGTGAGTGTGTTACTGCTAAAAAGTTGATTTAAATTTCATTTTTGAATAAGGGTTATTGCAATATTTCAACAAGTCAATTGAAATTTTCTTGCACGATTAGGGACAGTGGATGCCTAGAAAGATGTTTTTTTAAAATTAGTTTTAGGTTCCAGAGAGTAGATTCCTGAAAAAAATGTGTTTGTTTTATGAAAAATGTGAGTGTGTTACTGCTAAAAAGTTGATTTAAATATCGTTTTTGGATAAGGGTGATTGCAATATTTCAATAAGTTAATTGAAATTTTCTTGGAAGATTAGGGAGAGTGGATGCCTAGAAAGATGTTTTTTTTAATTAGTTTTAGGTTTCAGAGAGTAGATTCCTGAAATAAATGTGTTTGTTTTATGAAAAATGTGAGGGTGTTACTGCTAAAAAGTTGATTTAAATTTCGTTTTTGAATAAGGGTGATTGCAATATTTCAACAAGTCAATTGAAATTTTCTTGCACGATTAGGGACAGTGGATGCCTAGAAAGATATTTTTTTAAAATTAGTTTTAGGTTTCAGAGAGTAGATTCCTGAAAAAAATGTGTTTGTTTTATGAAAAATGTGAGTGTGTTACTGCTAAAAAGTTGATTTAAATTTCGTTTTTGGATAAGGGTGATTGCAATATTTCAACAAGTCAATTGAAATTTTCTTGCACGATTAGGGACAGTGGATGCCTAGAAAGATGTTTTTTTAAAATTAGTTTTAGGTTCCAGAGAGTAGATTCCTGAAAAAAATGTGTTTGTTTTATGAAAAATGTGAGTGTGTTACTGCTAAAAAGTTGATTTAAATATCGTTTTTGGATAAGGGTGATTGCAATATTTCAATAAGTTAATTGAAATTTTCTTGGAAGATTAGGGAGAGTGGA
Source organism: Lissotriton vulgaris (assembly GCF_964263255.1). NCBI lineage: Eukaryota > Metazoa > Chordata > Amphibia > Caudata > Salamandridae > Lissotriton > Lissotriton vulgaris. The sequence goes on from NW_028242975.1 coordinate 95,271, forward strand.
TGCCTAGAAAGATGTTTTTTTTAATTCGTTTTAGGTTTCAGAGAGTAGATTCCTGAAAAAAATGTGTTTGTTTTATGAAAAATGTGAGAGTGTTACTGCTAAAAAGTAGATTTAAATTACGTTTTTGAATAAGGGTGATTGCAATATTTCAACAAGTCAATTGAAATTTTCTTGCACGATTAGGGACAGTGGATGCCTAGAAAGATATTTTTTTAAAATTAGTTTTAGGTTTCAGAGAGTAGATTCCTGAAAAAAATGTGTTTGTTTTATGAAAAATGTGAGTGTGTTACTGCTAAAAAGTTGATTTAAATTTCGTTTTTGGATAAGGGTGATTGGAATATTTCAACAAGTCAATTGAAATTTTCTTGCACGATTAGGGACAGTGGATGCCTAGAAAGATGTTTTTTTAAAATTAGTTTTAGGTTCCAGAGAGTAGATTCCTGAAAAAAATGTGTTTGTTTTATGAAAAATGTGAGTGTGTTACTGCTAAAAAGTTGATTTAAATTTCGTTTTTGGATAAGGGTGATTGCAATATTTCAACAAGTTAATTGAAATTTTCTTGCAAGATCAGGGGGAGTGGATGCCTAGAAAGATGTTTTTTACAAATTCGTTATAGGTTCCAGAGAGTGGATTCCTGAAAAAAAAATTATTTGTTTCATGAAAAATGTGAGTGTGTTACTGCAAAAAAGTTGATTTAAATTTAGTTTCAGGATAGGTGTGAATGCATCATTTCAACAAGTCAATTGAAATTTTCTTGCAAGATTGGGGACAATGGATGCCTAGAAAGATGTTTTTTTTAAATTAGTTTTAGGTTTCAGAGAGTAGATTCCTAAAAAAAATGTGTTTGTTTTATGAAAAATGTGAGTGTGTTACTGCAAAAAAGTTGATTTAAATATCGTTTTTGGATAAGGGTGATTGCAATATTTCAATAAGTTAATTGAAATTTTCTTGGAAGATTAGGGGGAGTGGATGCCTAGAAAGATGTTTTTTTTAATTAGTTTTAGGTTTCAGAGAGTAGATTCCTGAAAAAAATGTGTTTGTTTTATGAAAAATGTGAGTGTGTTACTGCTAAAAAGTTGATTTAAATTTCGTTTTTGGATAAGGGTGATTGCAATATTTCAACAAGTCAATTGAAATTTTCTTGCACGATTAGGGACAGTGGATGCCTAGAAAGATGGTTTTTTTAAATTAGTTTTAGGTTCCAGAGTAGATTCCTGAAAAAAAATGTGTTTGTTTTATGAAAAATGTGAGTGTGTTACTGCTAAAAAGTTGATTTAAATTTCGTTTTTGGATAAGGGTGATTGCAATACTTCAACAAGTCAATTGAAATTTTCTTGCACGATTAGGGACAGTGGATGCCTAGAAAGATGTTTTTTTAAAATTAGTTTTAGGTTTCAGAGAGTAGATTCCTGAAAAAAATGTGTTTGTTTTATGAAAAATGTGAGTGTGTTACTGCTAAAAAGTTGATTTAAATTTCGTTTTTGGATAAGGGTGATTGCAATATTTCAACAAGTCAATTGAAATTTTCTTGCACGATTAGGGACAGTGGATGCCTAGAAAGATCTTTTTTTAAAATTAGTTTTAGGTTCCAGAGAGTAGATTCCTGAAAAAAATGTGTATGTTTTATGAAAAATGTGAGGGTGTTACTGCTAAAAAGTTGATTTAAATTTCGTTTTTGAATAAGGGTGATTGCAATATTTCAACAAGTCAATTGAAATTTTCTTGCACGATTAGAGACAGTGGATGCCTAGAAAGATGTTTTTTTAAAATTAGTTTTAGGTTCCAGAGAGTAGATTCCTGAAAAAAATGTGTTTGTTTTATGAAAAATGTGAGTGTGTTACTGCTAAAAAGTTGATTTAAATTTCATTTTTGGATAAGGGTGATTGCAATATTTCAACAAGTCAATTGAAATTTTCTTGCACGATTAGGGACAGTGGATGCCTAGAAAGATGTTTTTTTAAAATTAGTTTTAGGTTCCAGAGAGTAGATTCCTGAAAAAAATGTGTTTGTTTTATGAAAAATGTGAGTGTGTTACTGCTAAAAAGTTGATTTAAATTTCGTTTTTGGATAAGGGTGATTGCAATACTTCAACAAGTCAATTGAAATTTTCTTGCACGATTAGGGACAGTGGATGCATAGAAAGATTTCTTTTTTAAATTAGTATTAGGTTTCAGAGAGTAGATTCCTGAAAAAAATGTGTTTGTTTTATGAAAAATGTGAGGGTGTTACTGCTAAAAAGTTGATTTAAATTTCGTTTTTGAATAAGGGTGATTGCAATATTTCAACAAGTCAATTGAAATTTTCTTGCACGATTAGGGACAGTGGATGCCTAGAAAGATGTTTTTTTAAAATTAGTTTTAGGTTCCAGAGAGTAGATTCCTGAAAAAAATGTGTTTGTTTTATGAAAAATGTGAGTGTGTTACTGCTAAAAAGTTGATTTAAATATCGTTTTTGGATAAGGGTGATTGCAATATTTCAATAAGTTAATTGAAATTTTCTTGGAAGATTAGGGAGAGTGGATGCCTAGAAAGATGTTTTTTTAATTAGTTTTAGGTTTCAGAGAGTAGATTCCTGAAAAGAATGTGTTTGTTTTATGAAAAATGTGAGGGTGTTACTGCTAAAAAGTTGATTTAAATTTCGTTTTTGAATAAGGGTGATTGCAATATTTCAATAAGTCAATTGAAATTTTCTTGCACGATTAGGGACAGTGGATGCCTAGACAGATGTTTTTTTAAAATTAGTTTTAGGTTTCAGAGAGTAGATTCCTGAAAAAAATGTGTTTGTTTTATGAAAAATGTGAGTGTGTTACTGCTAAAAAGTTGATTTAAATTTCGTTTTTGGATAAGGGTGATTGCAATATTTCAACAAGTCAATTGAAATTTTCTTGCACGATTAGGGACAGTGGATGCCTAGAAAGATGTTTTTTTAAAATTAGTTTTAGGTTCCAGAGAGTAGATTCCTGAAAAAAAATGTGTTTGTTTTATGAAAAATGTGAGTGTGTTACTGCTAAAAAGTTGATTTAAATTTCGATTTTGGATAAGGGTGATTGCAATACTTCAACAAGTCAATTGAAATTTTCTTGCACGATTAGGGACAGTGGATGCCTAGAAAGATGTTTTTTTAAAATTAGTTTTAGGTTCCAGAGAGTAGATTCCTGAAAAAAATGTGTTTGTTTTATGAAAAATGTGAGGGTGTTACTGCTAAAAAGTTGATTTAAATTTTGTTTTTGGATAAGGGTGATTGCAATATTTCAACAAGTCAATTGAAATTTTCTTGCATGATTAGGGACAGTGGATGCATAGAAAGATTTCTTTTTTAAATTAGTATTAGGTTTCAGAGAGTAGATTCCTGAAAAAAATGTGTTTGTTTTATGAAAAATGTGAGGGTGTTACTGCTAAAAAGTTGATTTAAATTTCGTTTTTGAATAAGGGTGATTGCAATATTTCAACAAGTCAATTGAAATTTTCTTGCACGATTAGGGACAGTGGATGCCTAGAAAGATGTTTTTTTAAAATTAGTTTTAGGTTCCAGAGAGTAGATTCCTGAAAAAAATGTGTTTGTTTTATGAAAAATGTGAGTGTGTTACTGCTAAAAAGTTGATTTAAATAACGTTTTTGGATAAGGGTGATTGCAATATTTCAATAAGTTAATTGAAATTTTCCTGGAAGATTAGGGAGAGTGGATGCCTAGAAAGATGTTTTTTTTAATTCGTTTTAGGTTTCAGAGAGTAGATTCCTGAAAAAAATGTGTTTGTTTTATGAAAAATGTGAGGGTGTTACTGCTAAAAAGTAGATTTAAATTACGTTTTTGAATAAGGGTGATTGCAATATTTCAACAAGTCAATTGAAATTTTCTTGCACGATTAGGGACAGTGGATGCCTAGAAAGATATTTTTTTTAAATTAGTTTTAGGTTTCAGAGAGTAGATTCCTGAAAAAAATGTGTTTGTTTTATGAAAAATTTGAGTGTGTTACTGCTAAAAAGTTGATTTAAATTTCGTTTTTGGATAAGGGTGATTGGAATATTTCAACAAGTCAATTGAAATTTTCTTGCACGATTAGGGACAGTGGATGCCTAGAAAGATGTTTTTTTTAAATTAGTTTTAGGTTCCAGAGAGTAGATTCCTGAAAAAAATGTGTTTGTTTTATGAAAAATGTGAGTGTGTTACTGCTAAAAAGTTGATTTAAATATCGTTTTTGGATAAGGGTGATTGCAATATTTCAATAAGTTAATTGAAATTTTCCTGGAAGATTAGGGAGAGTGGATGCCTAGAAAGATGTTTTTTTTAATTCGTTTTAGGTTTCAGAGAGTAGATTCCTGAAAAAAATGTGTTTGTTTTATGAAAAATGTGAGGGTGTTACTGCTAAAAAGTAGATTTAAATTACGTTTTTGAATAAGGGTGATTGCAATATTTCAACAAGTCAATTGAAATTTTCTTGCACGATTAGGGACAGTGGATGCCTAGAAAGATATTTTTTTTAAATTAGTTTTAGGTTTCAGAGAGTAGATTCCTGAAAAAAATGTGTTTGTTTTATGAAAAATTTGAGTGTGTTACTGCTAAAAAGTTGATTTAAATTTCGTTTTTGGATAAGGGTGATTGCAATATTTCAACAAGTTAATTGAAATTTTCTTGCAAGATCAGGGGGAGTGGATGCCTAGAAAGATGTTTTTTACAAATTCGTTATAGGTTCCAGAGAGTGGATTCCTGAAAAAAAAATTATTTGTTTCTTGAAAAATGTGAGTGTGTTACTGCAAAAAAGTTGATTTAAATTTAGTTTCAGGATAGGTGTGAATGCATCATTTCAACAAGTCAATTGAAATTTTCTTGCAAGATTGGGGACAATGGATGCCTAGAAAGATGTTTTTTTTAAATTAGTTTTAGGTTTCAGAGAGTAGATTCCTGAAAAAAATGTGTTTGTTTTATGAAAAATGTGAGTGTGTTACTGCAAAAAAGTTGATTTAAATATCGTTTTTGGATAAGGGTGATTGCAATATTTCAATAAGTCAATTGAAATTTTCTTGCACGATTAGGGACAGTGGATGCCTAGAAAGATGTTTTTTTAAAATTAGTTTTAGGTTTCAGAGAGTAGATTCCTGAAAAAAATGTGTTTGTTTTATGAAAAATGTGAGTGTGTTACTGCTAAAAAGTTGATTTAAATTTCGTTTTTGGATAAGGGTGATTGCAATATTTCAACAAGTCAATTGAAATTTTCTTGCACGATTAGGGACAGTGGATGCCTAGAAAGATGTTTTTTTAAAATTAGTTTTAGGTTCCAGAGAGTAGATTCCTGAAAAAAAATGTGTTTGTTTTATGAAAAATGTGAGTGTGTTACTGCTAAAAAGTTGATTTAAATTTCGTTTTTGGATAAGGGTGATTGCAATACTTCAACAAGTCAATTGAAATTTTCTTGCACGATTAGGGACAGTGGATGCCTAGAAAGATGTTTTTTTAAAATTAGTTTTAGGTTCCAGAGAGTAGATTCCTGAAAAAAATGTGTTTGTTTTATGAAAAATGTGAGGGTGTTACTGCTAAAAAGTTGATTTAAATTTTGTTTTTGAATAAGGGTGATTGCAATATTTCAACAAGTCAATTGAAATTTTCTTGCACGATTAGGGACAGTGGATGCCTAGAAAGATGTTTTTTTAAAATTAGTTTTAGGTTCCAGAGAGTAGATTCCTGAAAGAAATGTGTTTGTTTTATGAAAAATGTGAGTGTGTTACTGCTAAAAAGTTGATTTAAATTTCATTTTTGGATAAGGGTGATTGCAATATTTCAACAAGTCAATTGAAATTTTCTTGCACGATTAGGGACAGTGGATGCCTAGAAAGATGTTTTTTTAAAATTAGTTTTAGGTTCCAGAGAGTAGATTCCTGAAAAAAGATGTGTTTGTTTTATGAAAAATGTGAGTGTGTTACTGCTAAAAAGTTGATTTAAATATCGTTTTTGGATAAGGGTGATTGCAATATTTCAACAAGTTAATTGAAATTTTCTTGCAAGATTAGGGAGAGTGGATGCCTAGAAAGATGTTTTTTACAAATTCGTTATAGGTTCCAGAGAGTGGATTCCTGAAAAAAAAATTATTTGTTTCATGAAAAATGTGAGTGTGTTACTGCAAAAAAGTTGATTTAAATTTAGTTTCAGGATAGGTGTGAATGCATCATTTCAACAAGTCAATTGAAATTTTCTTGCAAGATTGGGGACAATGGATGCCTAGAAAGATGTTTTTTTTAAATTAGTTTTAGGTTTCAGAGAGTAGATTCCTGAAAAAAATGTGTTTGTTTTATGAAAAATGTGAGTGTGTTACTGCAAAAAAGTTGATTTAAATATCGTTTTTGGATAAGGGTGATTGCAATATTTCAATAAGTTAATTGAAATTTTCTTGGAAGATTAGGGAGAGTGGATGCCTAGAAAGATGTTTTTTTTTAATTAGTTTTAGGTTTCAGAGAGTAGATTCCTGAAAAAAATGTGTTTGTTTTATGAAAAATGTGAGGGTGTTACTGCTAAAAAGTTGATTTAAATTTCGTTTTTGAATAAGGGTGATTGCAATATTTCAATAAGTCAATTGAAATTTTCTTGCACGATTAGGGACAGTGGATGCCTAGAAAGATGTTTTTTTAAAATTAGTTTTAGGTTTCAGAGAGTAGATTCCTGAAAAAAATGTGTTTGTTTTATGAAAAATGTGAGTGTGTTACTGCTAAAAAGTTGATTTAAATTTCGTTTTTGGATAAGGGTGATTGCAATATTTCAACAAGTCAATTGAAATTTTCTTGCACGATTAGGGACAGTGGATGCCTAGAAAGATCTTTTTTTAAAATTAGTTTTAGGTTCCAGAGAGTAGATTCCTGAAAAAAATGTGTATGTTTTATGAAAAATGTGAGGGTGTTACTGCTAAAAAGTTGATTTAAATTTCGTTTTTGAATAAGGGTGATTGCAATATTTCAACAAGTCAATTGAAATTTTCTTGCACGATTAGGGACAGTGGATGCCTAGAAAGATATTTTTTTTAAATTAGTTTTAGGTTCCAGAGAGTAGATTCCTGAAAAAAATGTGTTTGTTTTATGAAAAATGTGAGTGTGTTACTGCTAAAAAGTTGATTTAAATTTCATTTTTGGATAAGGGTGATTGCAATATTTCAACAAGTCAATTGAAATTTTCTTGCATGATTAGGGACAGTGGATGCCTAGAAAGATGTTTTTTTAAAATTAGTTTTAGGTTCCAGAGAGTAGATTCCTGAAAAAAATGTGTTTGTTTTATGAAAAATGTGATTGTGTTACTGCTAAAAAGTTGATTTAAATTTCGTTTTTGGATAAGGGTGATTGCAATACTTCAACAAGTCAATTGAAATTTTCTTGCACGATTAGGGACAGTGGATGCATAGAAAGATTTCTTTTTTAAATTAGTATTAGGTTTCAGAGAGTAGATTCCTGAAAAAAATGTGTTTGTTTTATGAAAAATGTGAGGGTGTTACTGCTAAAAAGTTGATTTAAATTTCGTTTTTGAATAAGGGTGATTGCAATATTTCAACAAGTCAATTGAAATTTTCTTGCACGATTAGGGACAGTGGATGCCTAGAAAGATGTTTTTTTAAAATTAGTTTTAGGTTCCAGAGAGTAGATTCCTGAAAAAAATGTGTTTGTTTTATGAAAAATGTGAGTGTGTTACTGCTAAAAAGTTGATTTAAATATCGTTTTTGGATAAGGGTGATTGCAATATTTCAATAAGTTAATTGAAATTTTCTTGGAAGATTAGGGAGAGTGGATGCCTAGAAAGATGTTTTTTTTAATTAGTTTTAGGTTTCAGAGAGTAGATTCCTGAAAAGAATGTGTTTGTTTTATGAAAAATGTGAGGGTGTTACTGCTAAAAAGTTGATTTAAATTTCGTTTTTGAATAAGGGTGATTGCAATATTTCAATAAGTCAATTGAAATTTTCTTGCACGATTAGGGACAGTGGATGCCTAGACAGATGTTTTTTTAAAATTAGTTTTAGGTTTCAGAGAGTAGATTCCTGAAAAAAATGTGTTTGTTTTATGAAAAATGTGAGTGTGTTACTGCTAAAAAGCTGATTTAAATTTCGTTTTTGGATAAGGGTGATTGCAATATTTCAACAAGTCAATTGAAATTTTCTTGCACGATTAGGGACAGTGGATGCCTAGAAAGATGTTTTTTTAAAATTAGTTTTAGGTTCCAGAGAGTAGATTCCTGAAAAAAAATGTGTTTGTTTTATGAAAAATGTGAGTGTGTTACTGCTAAAAAGTTGATTTAAATTTCGATTTTGGATAAGGGTGATTGCAATACTTCAACAAGTCAATTGAAATTTTCTTGCACGATTAGGGACAGTGGATGCCTAGAAAGATGTTTTTTTAAAATTAGTTTTAGGTTCCAGAGAGTAGATTCCTGAAAAAAATGTGTTTGTTTTATGAAAAATGTGAGGGTGTTACTGCTAAAAAGTTGATTTAAATTTTGTTTTTGAATAAGGGTGATTGCAATATTTCAACAAGTCAATTGAAATTTTCTTGCACGATTAGGGACAGTGGATGCCTAGAAAGATGTTTTTTTTAAATTAGTTTTAGGTTCCAGAGAGTAGATTCCTGAAAAAAATGTGTTTGTTTTATGAAAAATGTGAGTGTGTTACTGCTAAAAAGTTGATTTAAATTTCATTTTTGGATAAGGGTGATTGCAATATTTCAACAAGTCAATTGAAATTTTCTTGCACGATTAGGGAGAGTGGATGCCTAGAAAGATGTTTTTTACAAATTCGTTATAGGTTCCAGAGAGTGGATTCCTGAAAAAAAAATTATTTGTTTCATGAAAAATGTGAGTGTGTTACTGCAAAAAAGTTGATTTAAATTTAGTTTCAGGATAGGTGTGAATGCATCATTTCAACAAGTCAATTGAAATTTTCTTGCAAGATTGGGGACAATGGATGCCTAGAAAGATGTTTTTTTAAAATTAGTTTTAGGTTTCAGAGAGTAGATTCCTGAAAAAAATGTGTTTGTTTTATGAAAAATGTGAGTGTGTTACTGCTAAAAAGTTGATTTAAATTTCGTTTTTGGATAAGGGTGATTGCAATATTTCAACAAGTCAATTGAAATTTTCTTGCACGATTAGGGACAGTGGATGCCTAGAAAGATTTTTTTTTTAAATTAGTTTTAGGTTCCAGAGAGTAGATTCCTGAAAAAAATGTGTTTGTTTTATGAAAAATGTGAGTGTGTTACTGCTAAAAAGTTGATTTAAATTTCGTTTTTGGATAAGGGTGATTGCAATACTTCAACAAGTCAATTGAAATTTTCTTGCACGATTAGGGACAGTGGATGCATAGAAAGATTTCTTTTTTAAATTAGTATTAGGTTTCAGAGAGTAGATTCCTGAAAAAAATGTGTTTGTTTTATGAAAAATGTGAGGGTGTTACTGCTAAAAAGTTGATTTAAATTTCGTTTTTGGATAAGGGTGATTGCAATATTTCAACAAGTTAATTGAAATTTTCTTGCAAGATTAGGGAGAGTGGATGCCTAGAAAGATGTTTTTTACAAATTCGTTATAGGTTCCAGAGAGTGGATTCCTGAAAAAAAATTTATTTGTTTCATGAAAAATGTGAGTGTGTTACTGCAAAAAAGTTGATTTAAATTTAGTTTCAGGATAGGTGTGAATGCATCATTTCAACAAGTCAATTGAAATTTTCTTGCAAGATTGGGGACAATGGATGCCTAGAAAGATATTTTTTTTAAATTAGTTTTAGGTTTCAGAGAGTAGATTCCTGAAAAAAATGTGTTTGTTTTATGAAAAATGTGAGTGTGTTACTGCAAAAAAGTTGATTTAAATATTGTTTTTGGATAAGGGTGATTGCAATATTTCAATAAGTTAATTGAAATTTTCTTGGAAGATTAGGGGGAGTGGATGCCTAGAAAGATGTTTTTTTTAATTAGTTTTAGGTTTCAGAGAGTAGATTCCTGAAAAAAAAGTGTTTGTTTTATGAAAAATGTGAGGGTGTTACTGCTAAAAAGTTGATTTAAATTTTGTTTTTGAATAAGGGTGATTGCAATATTTCAATAAGTCAATTGAAATTTTCTTGCACGATTAGGGACAGTGGATGCCTAGAAAGATGTTTTTTTAAAATTAGTTTTAGGTTTCAGAGAGTAGATTCCTGAAAAAAATGTGTTTGTTTTATGAAAAATGTGAGTGTGTTACTGCTAAAAAGTTGATTTAAATTTCGTTTTTGGATAAGGGTGATTGCAATATTTCAACAAGTCAATTGAAATTTTCTTGCACGATTAGGGACAGTGGATGCCTAGAAAGATGTTTTTTTAAAATTAGTTTTAGGTTCCAGAGAGTAGATTCCTGAAAAAAAATGTGTTTGTTTTATGAAAAATGTGAGTGTGTTACTGCTAAAAAGTTGATTTAAATTTCGTTTTTGGATAAGGGTGATTGCAATACTTCAACAAGTCAATTGAAATTTTCTTGCACGATTAGGGACAGTGGATGCATAGAAAGATTTCTTTTTTAAATTAGTATTAGGTTTCAGAGAGTAGATTCCTGAAAAAAATGTGTTTGTTTTATGAAAAATGTGAGGGTGTTACTGCTAAAAAGTTGATTTAAATTTCGTTTTTGAATAAGGGTGATTGCAATATTTCAACAAGTCAATTGAAATTTTCTTGCACGATTAGGGACAGTGGATGCCTAGAAAGATGTTTTTTTAAAATTAGTTTTAGGTTCCAGAGAGTAGATTCCTGAAAAAAATGTGTTTGTTTTATGAAAAATGTGAGTGTGTTACTGCTAAAAAGTTGATTTAAATATCGTTTTTGGATAAGGGTGATTGCAATATTTCAATAAGTTAATTGAAATTTTCTTGGAAGATTAGGGAGAGTGGATGCCTAGAAAGATGTTTTTTTTAATTAGTTTTAGGTTTCAGAGAGTAGATTCCTGAAAAGAATGTGTTTGTTTTATGAAAAATGTGAGGGTGTTACTGCTAAAAAGTTGATTTAAATTTCGTTTTTGAATAAGGGTGATTGCAATATTTCAATAAGTCAATTGAAATTTTCTTGCACGATTAGGGACAGTGGATGCCTAGACAGATGTTTTTTTAAAATTAGTTTTAGGTTTCAGAGAGTAGATTCCTGAAAAAAATGTGTTTGTTTTATGAAAAATGTGAGTGTGTTACTGCTAAAAAGCTGATTTAAATTTCGTTTTTGGATAAGGGTGATTGCAATATTTCAACAAGTCAATTGAAATTTTCTTGCACGATTAGGGACAGTGGATGCCTAGAAAGATGTTTTTTTAAAATTAGTTTTAGGTTCCAGAGAGTAGATTCCTGAAAAAAAATGTGTTTGTTTTATGAAAAATGTGAGTGTGTTACTGCTAAAAAGTTGATTTAAATTTCGATTTTGGATAAAGGTGATTGCAATACTTCAACAAGTCAATTGAAATTTTCTTGCACGATTAGGGACAGTGGATGCCTAGAAAGATGTTTTTTTAAAATTAGTTTTAGGTTCCAGAGAGTAGATTCCTGAAAAAAATGTGTTTGTTTTATGAAAAATGTGAGGGTGTTACTGCTAAAAAGTTGATTTAAATTTTGTTTTTGAATAAGGGTGATTGCAATATTTCAACAAGTCAATTGAAATTTTCTTGCACGATTAGGGACAGTGGATGCCTAGAAAGATGTTTTTTTTAAATTAGTTTTAGGTTCCAGAGAGTAGATTCCTGAAAAAAATGTGTTTGTTTTATGAAAAATGTGAGTGTGTTACTGCTAAAAAGTTGATTTAAATTTCATTTTTGGATAAGGGTGATTGCAATATTTCAACAAGTCAATTGAAATTTTCTTGCACGATTAGGGAGAGTGGATGCCTAGAAAGATGTTTTTTACAAATTCGTTATAGGTTCCAGAGAGTGGATTCCTGAAAAAAAAATTATTTGTTTCATGAAAAATGTGAGTGTGTTACTGCAAAAAAGTTGATTTAAATTTAGTTTCAGGATAGGTGTGAATGCATCATTTCAACAAGTCAATTGAAATTTTCTTGCAAGATTGGGGACAATGGATGCCTAGAAAGATGTTTTTTTAAAATTAGTTTTAGGTTTCAGAGAGTAGATTCCTGAAAAAAATGTGTTTGTTTTATGAAAAATGTGAGTGTGTTACTGCTAAAAAGTTGATTTAAATTTCGTTTTTGGATAAGGGTGATTGCAATATTTCAACAAGTCAATTGAAATTTTCTTGCACGATTAGGGACAGTGGATGCCTAGAAAGATTTTTTTTTTAAATTAGTTTTAGGTTCCAGAGAGTAGATTCCTGAAAAAAATGTGTTTGTTTTATGAAAAATGTGAGTGTGTTACTGCTAAAAAGTTGATTTAAATTTCGTTTTTGGATAAGGGTGATTGCAATACTTCAACAAGTCAATTGAAATTTTCTTGCACGATTAGGGACAGTGGATGCCTAGAAAGATGGTTTTTTTAAATTAGTTTTAGGTTCCAGAGTAGATTCCTGAAAAAAAATGTGTTTGTTTTATGAAAAATGTGAGTGTGTTACTGCTAAAAAGTTGATTTAAATTTCGTTTTTGGATAAGGGTGATTGCAATACTTCAACAAGTCAATTGAAATTTTCTTGCACGATTAGGGACAGTGGATGCCTAGAAAGATGTTTTTTTAAAATTAGTTTTAGGTTTCAGAGAGTAGATTCCTGAAAAAAATGTGTTTGTTTTATGAAAAATGTGAGTGTGTTACTGCTAAAAAGTTGATTTAAATTTCGTTTTTGGATAAGGGTGATTGCAATATTTCAACAAGTCAATTGAAATTTTCTTGCACGATTAGGGACAGTGGATGCCTAGAAAGATCTTTTTTTAAAATTAGTTTTAGGTTCCAGAGAGTAGATTCCTGAAAAAAATGTGTATGTTTTATGAAAAATGTGAGGGTGTTACTGCTAAAAAGTTGATTTAAATTTCGTTTTTGAATAAGGGTGATTGCAATATTTCAACAAGTCAATTGAAATTTTCTTGCACGATTAGGGACAGTGGATGCCTAGAAAGATGTTTTTTTAAAATTAGTTTTAGGTTCCAGAGAGTAGATTCCTGAAAAAAATGTGTTTGTTTTATGAAAAATGTGAGTGTGTTACTGCTAAAAAGTTGATTTAAATTTCATTTTTGGATAAGGGTGATTGCAATATTTCAACAAGTCAATTGAAATTTTCTTGCACGATTAGGGACAGTGGATGCCTAGAAAGATGTTTTTTTAAAATTAGTTTTAGGTTCCAGAGAGTAGATTCCTGAAAAAAATGTGTTTGTTTTATGAAAAATGTGAGTGTGTTACTGCTAAAAAGTTGATTTAAATTTCGTTTTTGGATAAGGGTGATTGCAATACTTCAACAAGTCAATTGAAATTTTCTTGCACGATTAGGGACAGTGGATGCATAGAAAGATTTCTTTTTTAAATTAGTATTAGGTTTCAGAGAGTAGATTCCTGAAAAAAATGTGTTTGTTTTATGAAAAATGTGAGGGTGTTACTGCTAAAAAGTTGATTTAAATTTCGTTTTTGAATAAGGGTGATTGCAATATTTCAACAAGTCAATTGAAATTTTCTTGCACGATTAGGGACAGTGGATGCCTAGAAAGATGTTTTTTTAAAATTAGTTTTAGGTTCCAGAGAGTAGATTCCTGAAAAAAATGTGTTTGTTTTATGAAAAATGTGAGTGTGTTACTGCTAAAAAGTTGATTTAAATATCGTTTTTGGATAAGGGTGATTGCAATATTTCAATAAGTTAATTGAAATTTTCTTGGAAGATTAGGGAGAGTGGATGCCTAGAAAGATGTTTTTTTAATTAGTTTTAGGTTTCAGAGAGTAGATTCCTGAAAAGAATGTGTTTGTTTTATGAAAAATGTGAGGGTGTTAGTGCTAAAAAGTTGATTTAAATTTCGTTTTTGAATAAGGGTGATTGCAATATTTCAATAAGTCAATTGAAATTTTCTTGCACGATTAGGGACAGTGGATGCCTAGACAGATGTTTTTTTAAAATTAGTTTTAGGTTTCAGAGAGTAGATTCCTGAAAAAAATGTGTTTGTTTTATGAAAAATGTGAGTGTGTTACTGCTAAAAAGTTGATTTAAATTTCGTTTTTGGATAAGGGTGATTGCAATATTTCAACAAGTCAATTGAAATTTTCTTGCACGATTAGGGACAGTGGATGCCTAGAAAGATGTTTTTTTAAAATTAGTTTTAGGTTCCAGAGAGTAGATTCCTGAAAAAAAATGTGTTTGTTTTATGAAAAATGTGAGTGTGTTACTGCTAAAAAGTTGATTTAAATTTCGATTTTGGATAAGGGTGATTGCAATACTTCAACAAGTCAATTGAAATTTTCTTGCACGATTAGGGACAGTGGATGCCTAGAAAGATGTTTTTTTAAAATTAGTTTTAGGTTCCAGAGAGTAGATTCCTGAAAAAAATGTGTTTGTTTTATGAAAAATGTGAGGGTGTTACTGCTAAAAAGTTGATTTAAATTTTGTTTTTGGATAAGGGTGATTGCAATATTTCAACAAGTCAATTGAAATTTTCTTGCATGATTAGGGACAGTGGATGCATAGAAAGATTTCTTTTTTAAATTAGTATTAGGTTTCAGAGAGTAGATTCCTGAAAAAAATGTGTTTGTTTTATGAAAAATGTGAGGGTGTTACTGCTAAAAAGTTGATTTAAATTTCGTTTTTGAATAAGGGTGATTGCAATATTTCAACAAGTCAATTGAAATTTTCTTGCACGATTAGGGACAGTGGATGCCTAGAAAGATGTTTTTTTAAAATTAGTTTTAGGTTCCAGAGAGTAGATTCCTGAAAAAAATGTGTTTGTTTTATGAAAAATGTGAGTGTGTTACTGCTAAAAAGTTGATTTAAATAACGTTTTTGGATAAGGGTGATTGCAATATTTCAATAAGTTAATTGAAATTTTCCTGGAAGATTAGGGAGAGTGGATGCCTAGAAAGATGTTTTTTTTAATTCGTTTTAGGTTTCAGAGAGTAGATTCCTGAAAAAAATGTGTTTGTTTTATGAAAAATGTGAGGGTGTTACTGCTAAAAAGTAGATTTAAATTACGTTTTTGAATAAGGGTGATTGCAATATTTCAACAAGTCAATTGAAATTTTCTTGCACGATTAGGGACAGTGGATGCCTAGAAAGATATTTTTTTTAAATTAGTTTTAGGTTTCAGAGAGTAGATTCCTGAAAAAAATGTGTTTGTTTTATGAAAAATTTGAGTGTGTTACTGCTAAAAAGTTGATTTAAATTTCGTTTTTGGATAAGGGTGATTGGAATATTTCAACAAGTCAATTGAAATTTTCTTGCACGATTAGGGACAGTGGATGCCTAGAAAGATGTTTTTTTTAAATTAGTTTTAGGTTCCAGAGAGTAGATTCCTGAAAAAAATGTGTTTGTTTTATGAAAAATGTGAGTGTGTTACTGCTAAAAAGTTGATTTAAATATCGTTTTTGGATAAGGGTGATTGCAATATTTCAATAAGTTAATTGAAATTTTCCTGGAAGATTAGGGAGAGTGGATGCCTAGAAAGATGTTTTTTTTAATTCGTTTTAGGTTTCAGAGAGTAGATTCCTGAAAAAAATGTGTTTGTTTTATGAAAAATGTGAGGGTGTTACTGCTAAAAAGTAGATTTAAATTACGTTTTTGAATAAGGGTGATTGCAATATTTCAACAAGTCAATTGAAATTTTCTTGCACGATTAGGGACAGTGGATGCCTAGAAAGATATTTTTTTTAAATTAGTTTTAGGTTTCAGAGAGTAGATTCCTGAAAAAAATGTGTTTGTTTTATGAAAAATTTGAGTGTGTTACTGCTAAAAAGTTGATTTAAATTTCGTTTTTGGATAAGGGTGATTGCAATATTTCAACAAGTTAATTGAAATTTTCTTGCAAGATCAGGGGGAGTGGATGCCTAGAAAGATGTTTTTTACAAATTCGTTATAGGTTCCAGAGAGTGGATTCCTGAAAAAAAAATTATTTGTTTCTTGAAAAATGTGAGTGTGTTACTGCAAAAAAGTTGATTTAAATTTAGTTTCAGGATAGGTGTGAATGCATCATTTCAACAAGTCAATTGAAATTTTCTTGCAAGATTGGGGACAATGGATGCCTAGAAAGATGTTTTTTTTAAATTAGTTTTAGGTTTCAGAGAGTAGATTCCTGAAAAAAATGTGTTTGTTTTATGAAAAATGTGAGTGTGTTACTGCAAAAAAGTTGATTTAAATATCGTTTTTGGATAAGGGTGATTGCAATATTTCAATAAGTCAATTGAAATTTTCTTGCACGATTAGGGACAGTGGATGCCTAGAAAGATGTTTTTTTAAAATTAGTTTTAGGTTTCAGAGAGTAGATTCCTGAAAAAAATGTGTTTGTTTTATGAAAAATGTGAGTGTGTTACTGCTAAAAAGTTGATTTAAATTTCGTTTTTGGATAAGGGTGATTGCAATATTTCAACAAGTCAATTGAAATTTTCTTGCACGATTAGGGACAGTGGATGCCTAGAAAGATGTTTTTTTAAAATTAGTTTTAGGTTCCAGAGAGTAGATTCCTGAAAAAAAATGTGTTTGTTTTATGAAAAATGTGAGTGTGTTACTGCTAAAAAGTTGATTTAAATTTCGTTTTTGGATAAGGGTGATTGCAATACTTCAACAAGTCAATTGAAATTTTCTTGCACGATTAGGGACAGTGGATGCCTAGAAAGATGTTTTTTTAAAATTAGTTTTAGGTTCCAGAGAGTAGATTCCTGAAAAAAATGTGTTTGTTTTATGAAAAATGTGAGGGTGTTACTGCTAAAAAGTTGATTTAAATTTTGTTTTTGAATAAGGGTGATTGCAATATTTCAACAAGTCAATTGAAATTTTCTTGCACGATTAGGGACAGTGGATGCCTAGAAAGATGTTTTTTTAAAATTAGTTTTAGGTTCCAGAGAGTAGATTCCTGAAAGAAATGTGTTTGTTTTATGAAAAATGTGAGTGTGTTACTGCTAAAAAGTTGATTTAAATTTCATTTTTGGATAAGGGTGATTGCAATATTTCAACAAGTCAATTGAAATTTTCTTGCACGATTAGGGACAGTGGATGCCTAGAAAGATGTTTTTTTAAAATTAGTTTTAGGTTCCAGAGAGTAGATTCCTGAAAAAAGATGTGTTTGTTTTATGAAAAATGTGAGTGTGTTACTGCTAAAAAGTTGATTTAAATATCGTTTTTGGATAAGGGTGATTGCAATATTTCAACAAGTTAATTGAAATTTTCTTGCAAGATTAGGGAGAGTGGATGCCTAGAAAGATGTTTTTTACAAATTCGTTATAGGTTCCAGAGAGTGGATTCCTGAAAAAAAAATTATTTGTTTCATGAAAAATGTGAGTGTGTTACTGCAAAAAAGTTGATTTAAATTTAGTTTCAGGATAGGTGTGAATGCATCATTTCAACAAGTCAATTGAAATTTTCTTGCAAGATTGGGGACAATGGATGCCTAGAAAGATGTTTTTTTTAAATTAGTTTTAGGTTTCAGAGAGTAGATTCCTGAAAAAAATGTGTTTGTTTTATGAAAAATGTGAGTGTGTTACTGCAAAAAAGTTGATTTAAATATCGTTTTTGGATAAGGGTGATTGCAATATTTCAATAAGTTAATTGAAATTTTCTTGGAAGATTAGGGAGAGTGGATGCCTAGAAAGATGTTTTTTTTTAATTAGTTTTAGGTTTCAGAGAGTAGATTCCTGAAAAAAATGTGTTTGTTTTATGAAAAATGTGAGGGTGTTACTGCTAAAAAGTTGATTTAAATTTCGTTTTTGAATAAGGGTGATTGCAATATTTCAATAAGTCAATTGAAATTTTCTTGCACGATTAGGGACAGTGGATGCCTAGAAAGATGTTTTTTTAAAATTAGTTTTAGGTTTCAGAGAGTAGATTCCTGAAAAAAATGTGTTTGTTTTATGAAAAATGTGAGTGTGTTACTGCTAAAAAGTTGATTTAAATTTCGTTTTTGGATAAGGGTGATTGCAATATTTCAACAAGTCAATTGAAATTTTCTTGCACGATTAGGGACAGTGGATGCCTAGAAAGATCTTTTTTTAAAATTAGTTTTAGGTTCCAGAGAGTAGATTCCTGAAAAAAATGTGTATGTTTTATGAAAAATGTGAGGGTGTTACTGCTAAAAAGTTGATTTAAATTTCGTTTTTGAATAAGGGTGATTGCAATATTTCAACAAGTCAATTGAAATTTTCTTGCACGATTAGGGACAGTGGATGCCTAGAAAGATATTTTTTTTAAATTAGTTTTAGGTTCCAGAGAGTAGATTCCTGAAAAAAATGTGTTTGTTTTATGAAAAATGTGAGTGTGTTACTGCTAAAAAGTTGATTTAAATTTCATTTTTGGATAAGGGTGATTGCAATATTTCAACAAGTCAATTGAAATTTTCTTGCATGATTAGGGACAGTGGATGCCTAGAAAGATGTTTTTTTAAAATTAGTTTTAGGTTCCAGAGAGTAGATTCCTGAAAAAAATGTGTTTGTTTTATGAAAAATGTGATTGTGTTACTGCTAAAAAGTTGATTTAAATTTCGTTTTTGGATAAGGGTGATTGCAATACTTCAACAAGTCAATTGAAATTTTCTTGCACGATTAGGGACAGTGGATGCATAGAAAGATTTCTTTTTTAAATTAGTATTAGGTTTCAGAGAGTAGATTCCTGAAAAAAATGTGTTTGTTTTATGAAAAATGTGAGGGTGTTACTGCTAAAAAGTTGATTTAAATTTCGTTTTTGAATAAGGGTGATTGCAATATTTCAACAAGTCAATTGAAATTTTCTTGCACGATTAGGGACAGTGGATGCCTAGAAAGATGTTTTTTTAAAATTAGTTTTAGGTTCCAGAGAGTAGATTCCTGAAAAAAATGTGTTTGTTTTATGAAAAATGTGAGTGTGTTACTGCTAAAAAGTTGATTTAAATATCGTTTTTGGATAAGGGTGATTGCAATATTTCAATAAGTTAATTGAAATTTTCTTGGAAGATTAGGGAGAGTGGATGCCTAGAAAGATGTTTTTTTTAATTAGTTTTAGGTTTCAGAGAGTAGATTCCTGAAAAGAATGTGTTTGTTTTATGAAAAATGTGAGGGTGTTACTGCTAAAAAGTTGATTTAAATTTCGTTTTTGAATAAGGGTGATTGCAATATTTCAATAAGTCAATTGAAATTTTCTTGCACGATTAGGGACAGTGGATGCCTAGACAGATGTTTTTTTAAAATTAGTTTTAGGTTTCAGAGAGTAGATTCCTGAAAAAAATGTGTTTGTTTTATGAAAAATGTGAGTGTGTTACTGCTAAAAAGCTGATTTAAATTTCGTTTTTGGATAAGGGTGATTGCAATATTTCAACAAGTCAATTGAAATTTTCTTGCACGATTAGGGACAGTGGATGCCTAGAAAGATGTTTTTTTAAAATTAGTTTTAGGTTCCAGAGAGTAGATTCCTGAAAAAAAATGTGTTTGTTTTATGAAAAATGTGAGTGTGTTACTGCTAAAAAGTTGATTTAAATTTCGATTTTGGATAAGGGTGATTGCAATACTTCAACAAGTCAATTGAAATTTTCTTGCACGATTAGGGACAGTGGATGCCTAGAAAGATGTTTTTTTAAAATTAGTTTTAGGTTCCAGAGAGTAGATTCCTGAAAAAAATGTGTTTGTTTTATGAAAAATGTGAGGGTGTTACTGCTAAAAAGTTGATTTAAATTTTGTTTTTGAATAAGGGTGATTGCAATATTTCAACAAGTCAATTGAAATTTTCTTGCACGATTAGGGACAGTGGATGCCTAGAAAGATGTTTTTTTTAAATTAGTTTTAGGTTCCAGAGAGTAGATTCCTGAAAAAAATGTGTTTGTTTTATGAAAAATGTGAGTGTGTTACTGCTAAAAAGTTGATTTAAATTTCATTTTTGGATAAGGGTGATTGCAATATTTCAACAAGTCAATTGAAATTTTCTTGCACGATTAGGGAGAGTGGATGCCTAGAAAGATGTTTTTTACAAATTCGTTATAGGTTCCAGAGAGTGGATTCCTGAAAAAAAAATTATTTGTTTCATGAAAAATGTGAGTGTGTTACTGCAAAAAAGTTGATTTAAATTTAGTTTCAGGATAGGTGTGAATGCATCATTTCAACAAGTCAATTGAAATTTTCTTGCAAGATTGGGGACAATGGATGCCTAGAAAGATGTTTTTTTAAAATTAGTTTTAGGTTTCAGAGAGTAGATTCCTGAAAAAAATGTGTTTGTTTTATGAAAAATGTGAGTGTGTTACTGCTAAAAAGTTGATTTAAATTTCGTTTTTGGATAAGGGTGATTGCAATATTTCAACAAGTCAATTGAAATTTTCTTGCACGATTAGGGACAGTGGATGCCTAGAAAGATTTTTTTTTTAAATTAGTTTTAGGTTCCAGAGAGTAGATTCCTGAAAAAAATGTGTTTGTTTTATGAAAAATGTGAGTGTGTTACTGCTAAAAAGTTGATTTAAATTTCGTTTTTGGATAAGGGTGATTGCAATACTTCAACAAGTCAATTGAAATTTTCTTGCACGATTAGGGACAGTGGATGCATAGAAAGATTTCTTTTTTAAATTAGTATTAGGTTTCAGAGAGTAGATTCCTGAAAAAAATGTGTTTGTTTTATGAAAAATGTGAGGGTGTTACTGCTAAAAAGTTGATTTAAATTTCGTTTTTGGATAAGGGTGATTGCAATATTTCAACAAGTTAATTGAAATTTTCTTGCAAGATTAGGGAGAGTGGATGCCTAGAAAGATGTTTTTTACAAATTCGTTATAGGTTCCAGAGAGTGGATTCCTGAAAAAAAATGTATTTGTTTCATGAAAAATGTGAGTGTGTTACTGCAAAAAAGTTGATTTAAATTTAGTTTCAGGATAGGTGTGAATGCATCATTTCAACAAGTCAATTGAAATTTTCTTGCAAGATTGGGGACAATGGATGCCTAGAAAGATATTTTTTTTAAATTAGTTTTAGGTTTCAGAGAGTAGATTCCTGAAAAAAATGTGTTTGTTTTATGAAAAATGTGAGTGTGTTACTGCAAAAAAGTTGATTTAAATATTGTTTTTGGATAAGGGTGATTGCAATATTTCAATAAGTTAATTGAAATTTTCTTGGAAGATTAGGGGGAGTGGATGCCTAGAAAGATGTTTTTTTTAATTAGTTTTAGGTTTCAGAGAGTAGATTCCTGAAAAAAAAGTGTTTGTTTTATGAAAAATGTGAGGGTGTTACTGCTAAAAAGTTGATTTAAATTTTGTTTTTGAATAAGGGTGATTGCAATATTTCAATAAGTCAATTGAAATTTTCTTGCACGATTAGGGACAGTGGATGCCTAGAAAGATGTTTTTTTAAAATTAGTTTTAGGTTTCAGAGAGTAGATTCCTGAAAAAAATGTGTTTGTTTTATGAAAAATGTGAGTGTGTTACTGCTAAAAAGTTGATTTAAATTTCGTTTTTGGATAAGGGTGATTGCAATATTTCAACAAGTCAATTGAAATTTTCTTGCACGATTAGGGACAGTGGATGCCTAGAAAGATGTTTTTTTAAAATTAGTTTTAGGTTCCAGAGAGTAGATTCCTGAAAAAAAATGTGTTTGTTTTATGAAAAATGTGAGTGTGTTACTGCTAAAAAGTTGATTTAAATTTCGTTTTTGGATAAGGGTGATTGCAATACTTCAACAAGTCAATTGAAATTTTCTTGCACGATTAGGGACAGTGGATGCATAGAAAGATTTCTTTTTTAAATTAGTATTAGGTTTCAGAGAGTAGATTCCTGAAAAAAATGTGTTTGTTTTATGAAAAATGTGAGGGTGTTACTGCTAAAAAGTTGATTTAAATTTCGTTTTTGAATAAGGGTGATTGCAATATTTCAACAAGTCAATTGAAATTTTCTTGCACGATTAGGGACAGTGGATGCCTAGAAAGATGTTTTTTTAAAATTAGTTTTAGGTTCCAGAGAGTAGATTCCTGAAAAAAATGTGTTTGTTTTATGAAAAATGTGAGTGTGTTACTGCTAAAAAGTTGATTTAAATATCGTTTTTGGATAAGGGTGATTGCAATATTTCAATAAGTTAATTGAAATTTTCTTGGAAGATTAGGGAGAGTGGATGCCTAGAAAGATGTTTTTTTTAATTAGTTTTAGGTTTCAGAGAGTAGATTCCTGAAAAGAATGTGTTTGTTTTATGAAAAATGTGAGGGTGTTACTGCTAAAAAGTTGATTTAAATTTCGTTTTTGAATAAGGGTGATTGCAATATTTCAATAAGTCAATTGAAATTTTCTTGCACGATTAGGGACAGTGGATGCCTAGACAGATGTTTTTTTAAAATTAGTTTTAGGTTTCAGAGAGTAGATTCCTGAAAAAAATGTGTTTGTTTTATGAAAAATGTGAGTGTGTTACTGCTAAAAAGCTGATTTAAATTTCGTTTTTGGATAAGGGTGATTGCAATATTTCAACAAGTCAATTGAAATTTTCTTGCACGATTAGGGACAGTGGATGCCTAGAAAGATGTTTTTTTAAAATTAGTTTTAGGTTCCAGAGAGTAGATTCCTGAAAAAAAATGTGTTTGTTTTATGAAAAATGTGAGTGTGTTACTGCTAAAAAGTTGATTTAAATTTCGATTTTGGATAAGGGTGATTGCAATACTTCAACAAGTCAATTGAAATTTTCTTGCACGATTAGGGACAGTGGATGCCTAGAAAGATGTTTTTTTAAAATTAGTTTTAGGTTCCAGAGAGTAGATTCCTGAAAAAAATGTGTTTGTTTTATGAAAAATGTGAGGGTGTTACTGCTAAAAAGTTGATTTAAATTTTGTTTTTGAATAAGGGTGATTGCAATATTTCAACAAGTCAATTGAAATTTTCTTGCACGATTAGGGACAGTGGATGCCTAGAAAGATGTTTTTTTTAAATTAGTTTTAGGTTCCAGAGAGTAGATTCCTGAAAAAAATGTGTTTGTTTTATGAAAAATGTGAGTGTGTTACTGCTAAAAAGTTGATTTAAATTTCATTTTTGGATAAGGGTGATTGCAATATTTCAACAAGTCAATTGAAATTTTCTTGCACGATTAGGGAGAGTGGATGCCTAGAAAGATGTTTTTTACAAATTCGTTATAGGTTCCAGAGAGTGGATTCCTGAAAAAAAAATTATTTGTTTCATGAAAAATGTGAGTGTGTTACTGCAAAAAAGTTGATTTAAATTTAGTTTCAGGATAGGTGTGAATGCATCATTTCAACAAGTCAATTGAAATTTTCTTGCAAGATTGGGGACAATGGATGCCTAGAAAGATGTTTTTTTAAAATTAGTTTTAGGTTTCAGAGAGTAGATTCCTGAAAAAAATGTGTTTGTTTTATGAAAAATGTGAGTGTGTTACTGCTAAAAAGTTGATTTAAATTTCGTTTTTGGATAAGGGTGATTGCAATATTTCAACAAGTCAATTGAAATTTTCTTGCACGATTAGGGACAGTGGATGCCTAGAAAGATTTTTTTTTTAAATTAGTTTTAGGTTCCAGAGAGTAGATTCCTGAAAAAAATGTGTTTGTTTTATGAAAAATGTGAGTGTGTTACTGCTAAAAAGTTGATTTAAATTTCGTTTTTGGATAAGGGTGATTGCAATACTTCAACAAGTCAATTGAAATTTTCTTGCACGATTAGGGACAGTGGATGCATAGAAAGATTTCTTTTTTAAATTAGTATTAGGTTTCAGAGAGTAGATTCCTGAAAAAAATGTGTTTGTTTTATGAAAAATGTGAGGGTGTTACTGCTAAAAAGTTGATTTAAATTTCGTTTTTGGATAAGGGTGATTGCAATATTTCAACAAGTTAATTGAAATTTTCTTGCAAGATTAGGGAGAGTGGATGCCTAGAAAGATGTTTTTTACAAATTCGTTATAGGTTCCAGAGAGTGGATTCCTGAAAAAAAATGTATTTGTTTCATGAAAAATGTGAGTGTGTTACTGCAAAAAAGTTGATTTAAATTTAGTTTCAGGATAGGTGTGAATGCATCATTTCAACAAGTCAATTGAAATTTTCTTGCAAGATTGGGGACAATGGATGCCTAGAAAGATATTTTTTTTAAATTAGTTTTAGGTTTCAGAGAGTAGATTCCTGAAAAAAATGTGTTTGTTTTATGAAAAATGTGAGTGTGTTACTGCAAAAAAGTTGATTTAAATATTGTTTTTGGATAAGGGTGATTGCAATATTTCAATAAGTTAATTGAAATTTTCTTGGAAGATTAGGGGGAGTGGATGCCTAGAAAGATGTTTTTTTTAATTAGTTTTAGGTTTCAGAGAGTAGATTCCTGAAAAAAAAGTGTTTGTTTTATGAAAAATGTGAGGGTGTTACTGCTAAAAAGTTGATTTAAATTTTGTTTTTGAATAAGGGTGATTACAATATTTCAATAAGTCAATTGAAATTTTCTTGCACGATTAGGGACAGTGGATGCCTAGAAAGATGTTTTTTTTAAATTAGTTTTAGGTTTCAGAGAGTAGATTCCTGAAAAAAATGTGTTTGTTTTATGAAAAATGTGAGTGTGTTACTGCTAAAAAGTTGATTTAAATTTCGTTTTTGGATAAGGGTGATTGCAATATTTCAACAAGTCAATTGAAATTTTCTTGCACGATTAGGGACAGTGGATGCCTAGAAAGATGTTTTTTTTAAATTAGTTTTAGGTTCCAGAGAGTAGATTCCTGAAAAAAAATGTGTTTGTTTTATGAAAAATGTGAGTGTGTTACTGCTAAAAAGTTGATTTAAATTTCGTTTTTGGATAAGGGTGATTGCAATACTTCAACAAGTCAATTGAAATTTTCTTGCACGATTAGGGACAGTGGATGCCTAGAAAGATGTTTTTTTAAAATTAGTTTTAGGTTCCAGAGAGTAGATTCCTGAAAAAAATGTGTTTGTTTTATGAAAAATGTGAGGGTGTTACTGCTAAAAAGTTGATTTAAATTTTGTTTTTGAATAAGGGTGATTGCAATATTTCAACAAGTCAATTGAAATTTTCTTGCACGATTAGGGACAGTGGATGCCTAGAAAGATGTTTTTTTTAAATTAGTTTTAGGTTCCAGAGAGTAGATTCCTGAAAAAAATGTGTTTGTTTTATGAAAA
This sequence comes from Lissotriton vulgaris, assembly GCF_964263255.1. Classification (NCBI taxonomy): domain Eukaryota; kingdom Metazoa; phylum Chordata; class Amphibia; order Caudata; family Salamandridae; genus Lissotriton; species Lissotriton vulgaris. The sequence goes on from NW_028242975.1 coordinate 120,385, forward strand.
ATGTGAGTGTGTTACTGCTAAAAAGTTGATTTAAATTTCATTTTTGGATAAGGGTGATTGCAATATTTCAACAAGTCAATTGAAATTTTCTTGCACGATTAGGGACAGTGGATGCCTAGAAAGATGTTTTTTTAAAATTAGTTTTAGGTTCCAGAGAGTAGATTCCTGAAAAAAGATGTGTTTGTTTTATGAAAAATGTGAGTGTGTTACTGCTAAAAAGTTGATTTAAATATCGTTTTTGGATAAGGGTGATTGCAATATTTCAACAAGTTAATTGAAATTTTCTTGCAAGATTAGGGAGAGTGGATGCCTAGAAAGATGTTTTTTACAAATTCGTTATAGGTTCCAGAGAGTGGATTCCTGAAAAAAAAATTATTTGTTTCATGAAAAATGTGAGTGTGTTACTGCAAAAAAGTTGATTTAAATTTAGTTTCAGGATAGGTGTGAATGCATCATTTCAACAAGTCAATTGAAATTTTCTTGCAAGATTGGGGACAATGGATGCCTAGAAAGATGTTTTTTTTAAATTAGTTTTAGATTTCAGAGAGTAGATTCCTGAAAAAAATGTGTTTGTTTTATGAAAAATGTGAGTGTGTTACTGCAAAAAAGTTGATTTAAATATCGTTTTTGGATAAGGGTGATTGCAATATTTCAATAAGTTAATTGAAATTTTCTTGGAAGATTAGGGAGAGTGGATGCCTAGAAAGATGTTTTTTTTTAAATAGTTTTAGGTTTCAGAGAGTAGATTCCTGAAAAAAATGTGTTTGTTTTATGAAAAATGTGAGGGTGTTACTGCTAAAAAGTTGATTTAAATTTCGTTTTTGAATAAGGGTGATTGCAATATTTCAACAAGTCAATTGAAATTTTCTTGCACGATTAGGGACAGTGGATGCCTAGAAAGATGTTTTTTTTAAATTAGTTTTAGGTTCCAGAGAGTAGATTCCTGAAAAAAATGTGTTTGTTTTATGAAAAATGTGAGTGTGTTACTGCTAAAAAGTTGATTTAAATTTCATTTTTGGATAAGGGTGATTGCAATATTTCAACAAGTCAATTAAAATTTTCTTGCACGATTAGGGACAGTGGATGCCTAGAAAGATGTTTTTTTAAAATTAGTTTTAGGTTCCAGAGAGTAGATTCCTGAAAAAAATGTGTTTGTTTTATGAAAAATGTGAGTGTGTTACTGCTAAAAAGTTGATTTAAATTTCGTTTTTGGATAAGGGTGATTGCAATATTTAAACAAGTTAATTGAAATTTTCTTGCAAGATTAGGGAGAGTGGATGCCTAGAAAGATGTTTTTTTAAAATTAGTTTTAGGTTTCAGAGAGTAGATTCCTGAAAAAAATTTGTTTGTTTTATGAAAAATGTGAGTGTGTTACTGCAAAAAAGTTGATTTAAATATCGTTTTTGGATAAGGGTGATTGCAATATTTCAATAAGTCAATTGAAATTTTCTTGCACTATTAGGGACAGTGGATGCCTAGAAAGATGTTTTTTTTAAATTAGTTTTAGGTTTCAGAGAGTAGATTCCTGAAAAAAATGTGTTTGTTTTATGAAAAATGTGAGTGTGTTACTGCTAAAAAGTTGATTTAAATTTCGTTTTTGGATAAGGGTGATTGCAATATTTCAACAAGTCAATTGAAATTTTCTTGCACGATTAGGGACAGTGGATGCCTAGAAAGATGTTTTTTTAAAATTAGTTTTAGGTTCCAGAGAGTAGATTCCTGAAAAAAAATGTGTTTGTTTTATGAAAAATGTGAGTGTGTTACTGCTAAAAAGTTGATTTAAATTTCGTTTTTGGATAAGGGTGATTGCAATACTTCAACAAGTAAATTGAAATTTTCTTGCACGATTAGGGACAGTGGATGCCTAGAAAGATGTTTTTTTAAAATTAGTTTTAGGTTCCAGAGAGTAGATTCCTGAAAAAAATGTGTTTGTTTTATGAAAAATGTGAGGGTGTTACTGCTAAAAAGTTGATTTAAATTTTGTTTTTGAATAAGGGTGATTGCAATATTTCAACAAGTCAATTGAAATTTTCTTGCACGATTAGGGACAGTGGATGCCTAGAAAGATGTTTTTTTAAAATTAGTTTTAGGTTCCAGAGAGTAGATTCCTGAAAAAAATGTGTTTGTTTTATGAAAAATGTGAGTGTTTACTGCTAAAAAGTTGATTTAAATATCGTTTTTGGATAAGGGTGATTGCAATATTTCAACAAGTTAATTGAAATTTTCTTGCAAGATTAGGGAGAGTGGATGCCTAGAAAGATGTTTTTTACAAATTCGTTATAGGTTCCAGAGAGTGGATTCCTGAAAAAAAAATTATTTGTTTCATGAAAAATGTGAGTGTGTTACTGCAAAAAAGTTGATTTAAATTTAGTTTCAGGATAGGTGTGAATGCATCATTTCAACAAGTCAATTGAAATTTTCTTGCAAGATTGGGGACAATGGATGCCTAGAAAGATGTTTTTTTTAAATTAGTTTTAGGTTTCAGAGAGTAGATTCCTGAAAAAAATGTGTTTGTTTTATGAAAAATGTGAGTGTGTTACTGCAAAAAAGTTGATTTAAATATCGTTTTTGGATAAGGGTGATTGCAATATTTCAATAAGTTAATTGAAATTTTCT
>NW_028242976.1:0-57752 GCF_964263255.1 Lissotriton vulgaris
TTTACAGTCATTGGCGGGTGGTTCTTTGGCGGTCCCACGGCGGTGCCTATGAAATAGGCACAGCAATGGGAATGTCAAAGGAAGTGCCTGCACGGGATGGACTGGTTCAGTCCATGCTGTGCAGGTAGTTGGGTGCATGAACACGGGGGGTACAACATGTGCCCCCCTGCATGCACCCCATGTCTCTGAGGCAACAGGGGGGCCTGTAGGGCTCCCTTTGTTTACTCTACGCCATGGTTTTCATGGAGTAGAGACTGTCATGAAAACCGTGGCGGAGAGGAAATTTAAGACTACCGTGCCACGCATCTATGATCCCTGGCAGTTGAGGCAGTGAAGTGACGGTCAAACCACCCAAGTTGTATTATGGCAGTCAGACTGCCGGTGCAGCTGTGGCAGGACCGAAAATCAGGCCCTCAAAGTAGAAGCAGCAATGGAGCTTAAAGAGAATATTGCCATTCTGGCTTAAACCTGGATTACATGAACTTTAAATCCTAGAAGCCTGTTTAATTACCAAACACATCGCTATGTTGAAGCTATCAAACTTGCAATCTGTGGCTGATGTGAAAATAAAGCATCAGTATACCTACATTAAGACACAAAAAATGGAATCCATTGTTCGAGAAACAGCAAATTGGTATTGTCCAAAAATGGAAAAATTTAAACATCATCAAAGATGTTCCAGGAGTTACAAATTTGCTTAAAAAACCCACCAAAACGTCTTAAAATTACCATAAATGAACCAACATGAACACGATATATATTCTTGACCATGCAAACCTTTGCAACTGTGGTAAATTTTAATTACCTATACGGAATTTATGCGGTAAAGTTCAATAAGAATAACTCAGTCAAAATAAGAAGGCAGAGTCTGTGGTATCTGAGGTTTAAAAGGGGTTTTATTCCTTAAAAAGGAATTGGTTCGAACCAATGGTAGCATGACCCATCGCCACAAGGGTTCAGGGTGGGAATTGCAATGGACATGTACAATGATTTATTAACAAGCAATCGTATATATAGTCATTTCATACAGTAATATTGAATGCAGAAGGCGTAACAGCTGAGAGAAACGAGATAAGAGCAGAAATACGTAACAGTAGGCGTGCACTAGGGCGTACACGGAGGTATATGCTAGAAAACGTCACATAAAAGTGTCATAAGTGGGTGGATCCCTAGAAGGATCCTGCAGAGTCAGCAAGAACATGTGGCAGGGATGCGCGCGCAGCAGCATGACGTGTGATTGACGTGGAACTGGAGGGTGAAGGGGACTTGACATTTAGCCCTACATGTGGAGACAGAAGTCTGGAGTGTCAGAACAACCTAATCCCAAATCATATCCAATATCTTGTGTTTGAGGAACTGTATTATCTAGAAGGAAAGGTCTCTTGGGCAGAGGTTATTCTATACTGACTGCTAGTGCGTGTATATGCAACTACGTGTCTACGTGTAAAGCAGGGGGCCATGGGCCTACCATGGTAACGGAGGCTATGAATTACTTGCATGGAGACAGAAAGGCCGGGCCCTTTGCTCTGCAGCTGGGAAGGATGTTTACCTAAACTACTAGACAGGAATGTATTTTTCGAGGAGCGGAGCAGATAACTTGAAGGCTGAATACGGTCTTGGCAGGCCGGCAGGCTGAGCCAGGCACCGCTAGCCGCGCAGGGAGTGAGTGAAAGGTCATGGATACAGATGCGGGTTCAAGCTGCAGCTTCCAGAGGCAGAAGGCAGAAGAAAGCTTGAATGGCAGAAAACAAGGCCCAACTCGCCAGGGCCAGGAAAACATGAAAGTGCACCATGTAAAGACGTTGGCAAGGCACACTTAGGAACTGAATATCGGACCCATTCATGGTGGATCAGAAAGAGGACATATTAACGTTGGACGCAAATGTATTTGCGTCTTCATAGCTGGTTCTGGAGGGAACTTACATGTACTAGAAGCAGGTACATGGAGCCGTTGGGGTCTACGATAGGGGACACAATTGATCATAAAAATTCATATTACCTCATTCCCTCCTTGTCCCCTACGGACCCTTCATGATATATCAATCCTCATTAATCTATCAATCTGTTCATGTAACATCATTTGCTCTTCTTTCTTCTTATGGCGTTTTGAATGAGGGCTTGAGTGAGGAATACAGGATGTGGCGCACAAGCCGCAAATCGCTGGCCCACATTGCAGACATAGGCAACAACTGAATACTATGAGAAGGCCAATACCTAGGAAGGATAGGACTTTCCATCCCCAGGCTGACAACGTTGTCCAGAACCAACCGGACCAAGTCCAGGTGCCTGGATTCTGGTGTATCAGACTTGCAATCTTATGAAGGCGAGTTATGGCTCTATATACTGATGGCGCGTTTTCTGGAATGAAAACACAGCAGCTCGACCCGATGACCTTACAGGCTCCGCCCCTATCGGCCAGGATGACGTCAAGGACGAGACGATTTTGAAGAACAACAATCCGCATAGCAGACTCCTCCTCTGTTAAGTTACCTAGAGCGGAAGTAGTTTCATTCACTACTGCTTCAAGGGTTCTAGTTAATTTTCGTATCAATTTACTATTAAAGACAGCACCTAAGTAGGGGAAGAAACCTTTATTGAAATCTGTATATTGTTCCCATGCCGTTTCAGTATAGTCGACAATCGGGAGATCTCTCTGGGGTCTATTATGTACTAGATGGGTGTTTCTATGATAATCAGGAGGGGCTAGGAAAACAGGTGGCAGAAGGAATGCAATGTAACAGGTGCCATCCCAATCTAGAGGTAAGCGTATATAGGCGGTATGACCACAAATGAAGTAGGAATGACGTGAAGCTTTGAAGGTAGACTTGCCCTTACCACTGAATTCGATCACAGTAGTACATCTACTATGACCCAGGTGTACTGAACCATTCTTTCTGACACATAATTCACCCTTGACTGGAAGTACGGACATGGCGGGCAAGACTGGTTCTATTTCGGATTCAACACTAAGAATCATGAGGTTAAGTGTAAAGTTACCTAATCCATATACTTCATTTTCTAGATCAGTTCCTGTCCTTTTGGGGAGACCCTCCTTGTCAGGGAAACAGACTTTATGCAGAACGACGTTCAGGTTTCCCCATACCCAGTTACCCTGGTAGACTACGGAATCGGAATCTAGAGAGTTTATTAAACTAAACCATGCGCCACAGGACCCATTATGTGTGAACGGGTACAGAAAAAGAGGCAGAACTCCTTTGTATTTCTGATAGGGAGGGAGTCGGCCACATATCCAACAATTTGTAGCATTGCTGGTCTGATGGGAATGATGTAACATACTAATGAATGTATTGTTGCGCAGCGCAAGTCTGTAAGAGAGTTCGTGTGGGGGCAGCTCACTAAAAGAATGCTCGGCAGTGACATTGAAGGTAGAATTTCCACGCTTGAATATAGGATAGTATATGTGTAGAAGCACACTTGCAGCAATAATCATAAGGCTCAGAAAAAACATAATCAATAAAGTCACAATACAGTGGCTGCGAAGAGATTTGCAATATTCACGTTTCTTGAGCTGTTTCTGTCTATCTCTCTCTCTTTTGGGGTCTAGGGGATACATGTCAGAAAACACGTCTAACCGATTCACCTAGGGGAGGACTTAAACAATTAAACTGTCTGACTTGCTAGACCTCAATTTTTCTTTATACTCCTGCTGTGGAGTTTTCTCTATCAGGGGAAGTTTAGAGTCACTAGAATCTGGACAGTCCTTAGAGGGGGAGGGTGAGTCAGTCTCTGGCAATGCACGAAATTTCTTCACGTGACTTGAGTGCAGCCACCCTTTGCGGCCCTCGACCTTGATTGCAGTCCTCGTGGTGAGAAGTACCAACTTCGGCGCCTGCCACCTGGGCTCCAGCGGACTTTTCCTGTCGAAATTTCTTACAAGTACGATGTCTCCTGGAACAACATCATGCGGCTTCGCCTCGGTGTTGTCGGGAAAGGCGGCAGCGACCTGTGAACGACATGATTGTAGTGCAGACATCAAGGAGGCAAGGTAATCTGTCAACATATTACAATCGACATCAGTAATCTTTCTAGGCAAAGGCGTCCCCCACATATTCGGTGGTCTACCAAAGACCACCTCATACGGGGATAGCCCTGTTCTGGAATGTGCGACCATTCTCATATAAAAAAGGGCGACTGGCAAAGCTACGATCCAGTCGACACCCTTCTCCTTACAGATCTTTCCTAAATGAGTTTTCAGGGTCTGATTGTGTCTCTCTACGAGACCTGCTGCTTCAGGATGTCGGACACAGTGGAACTTCCATTGGTAGCCGAGCAGGAGAGATACCTGCTTCATAAGCTCGGACGAGAATGGCTGACCGTTGTCTGAGTACACGACACTGGGCAAACCATATCTAGGGAAGAATTCACGAACCAGCTGCTTGGCAGTGGTCGGAGCAGTGTAATCTGGGACTGGATATGCTTCTGTCCAACGGGAAAGTGCACATACAACTACGAGGACATACTTGAAACCTCGACAACGTTCCATCTGAATATAATCTATCTGGAGGACTTCAAAAGGGTGATCGGGAGGATGAAAACCACCTTGCTCTACGGGGACGCCTTTACGTGGGTTGAACTGACAACAAATCATGCAAGTACGCACTTTCTGTTTGGCTGCTGCTCGTAAGTGTTTATTGAACCAGAGATGTTGAATACTGTCTAACATGGCTTTTTCTCCTAAATGTGCTGGACTGTGTACGGTATTAATGATAACTTGAACCATAGAGTCGGGGAGAAACCATGTGGATTTTTCCTTCGTCATCCATCCTTGATCTGTCTGAGTCCCTCCTAGTTCAATCCATTTCTTGATTTCATCTGGGGTAGCATGTGTCTGTATGTCAATTACATCTAGGGCGGGATCCTTAACTGTCATGCAATGTGTCGGTGTCGCGACTATTGTCTTTGTCAGGTCAGTGGCGTAAATCTGATTCTGTGCTGTATGTTTTGCGGTTCGATCTGCCAGGTCATTACCCTGGGAAATAGTATCTGTAACTTTTGTATGTGCCTTACACTTCATGATGGATATGGCTGTAGGCAGATGTATTGCATCTAATAGAGTTTGAATGAGGGGACCGTGTTGAATTTTGGCACCGTGAGAAGTCAAAAAACCTCTCTCTCGCCAGAGGACACTGAAGTCGTGAACAACTCCGAATGCATAACGGGAATCTGTGTATATGTTAACTCTCTTGTTCTTGGCTTGAATACAGGCTTGTGTCAGAGCGATGAGCTCTGCTGCTTGTGCTGACAAGATGTCAATACAATTTGTTTCTATGACTTCAGTTTCTGTTGTGACTGCGTAGGCGGCCACTAATGCTCCTGTACTTGTTCTCATGCATGAACCATCCACGTAAAGTGTCAGGTCTGGATCTGGTAATGGAGTGTCTGTCAAGTCTTGTCTGGGTTTCGTCGTGATAGTAATGACTTCAATGCAATCATGTGCCAATGGGTCTGTTTCAGTTAATGGCAAAAGTGTAGCAGGATTCAATGTATTACAACGTCTAATCTCTATGTGTGGCTGAAATAGTGTCAATTCATAACCTGTCAATCTTGCTATAGTCAAGTGTTGAGTCTGTGTTCGATTTAAAAGAACTTCCACGGAATGTGGAACTTGTACTGTCAATGGATGTCCTAACACTATTGAATCACTTTGTCTAATTGCTAGAGCTGTTGCTGCAACTGATTTCAAGCACGCAGGCAGAGCCTGGGCTACTGGATCCAATGTACTAGAGAAGTAAGCACACGGTTTGTGTGAACCTGCTTGATCCTGCGTGAGTACCGACAATGCAGTACCTTCACGTTCTGTGACAAAAAGTGTAAAAGGCTTACTGTAGCATGGTGTTGCTAAAACTGGTGCTTGACATAAGGCTTTCTTTAAGTCGTCAAAAGCTTGTGTATGTTCCTGGGTCCAAGGGAGGACAGTCGAAGACGCTGCCTCCTGAGTTGTTAACTGAATGAGTGGTTTTGCTAGAAAAGCATACTGAGGGATCCATTGTCTGCAGTAAGAAGTGAGGCCTATAAAAGCCCGCACCTCCTTTTGTGTCCTGGGTGGTAACATACCTGCAATTAACTGGATGCGATCGGGCGTTAGCTGTCTCCCCCATTTGGACAGCAAGTGGCCTAAGTAAACAACTTGCTGAACACAGAATTGCAGCTTCGAAGGGGATACCTTGTGCCCCTTGTCAGCCAGGAAATGTAAAACCGTCAGTGACGCTAGTTCACATTCAGGTTCGCTTCGGGCGGTGATCAGCAGATCATCGACATACTGTAGTAGGGCAGTGTTTTCAGGCATGTGTATACTGTCGAGTTGTCTTTTCAGTGCTTGGCTATAGATGCTGGGGCTTTCTGTGAATCCTTGAGGTGCGCGTGCAAATTTGAAGCTTCGTCCATTTAAACAGAATCCGAAAAGGTATTGGCTTTCCGGATCAATTGGGACACTAAAGAAGGCGTTCTTAAGATCAATAACAGTAAAGAACGTTGCTTCAGAATCAATAGCTGTCAATAGAGATGAGATATCTGGGACTGAAGGACTGGGTTCTTTTGGACCCAGCGGTGCCAGGGCACAACACCTGAAACCTTCGTGGGTAACCTGCTCCGGCGTACAAGTCACAGAGACACGGGACACTTCCTTCGGCGTCAAAGATTCAAGGTTTATTTGCTGCAGGGAACACAGAAGTCACAGGAAGTACATCGAGTGTAGTTCGGGGAGACTGCTTCAAATTGGTTCTGTGGATCGCTCCTTTTATACAGTTTTTACCCATAGGATAACATTGAACACAAAAGTTTACAACCCGGTTCCCACATTTAGCTCCCAGAGGGGTCGCTTTGGTCACTTTGAAACACACAAGGTCCGGAACATAAGTGCGGAAACATTTGGCGGTTCCCAACTGTAAAAACCCATCTTCCCACCATTAACAAATTCCAATCAGCAGTAAAGTAGATCGAAATAGGAACGAAGACAGGTGCAGAGGAAGACGGAGACAGTGGGGAGATCGGAAAGGGTGTAAAAGGGGAGGTATCGAGAAACACGAGATACAGGCATCAAAGGGATGTGCCTAATGAGATGCACGGCTGAGACAATAAGCCCGTGCGGCAAGATGAGCCTCGAGCGGCGCCATCTGCCTTACAGCAGCAACCCCCTTGTCATAAAGACACTTACAAAGAACATGTGTCTTCCGCAAAATATCTTGGGAGTCTCAGGGTCGCGAAGCGGACAGCGTCCGTTCGCTGGCTACTTGAGGGCAAGAGACAAAATGGATGCCGTATCTAAGATGGAACCCGTGGGTACAGATGAAAAACCCACATAACAAACGAACGGTTTAAGTTAGCACAGCGAAACGGCGCACACTTACTAAACTCGTCATTTGCGGTTCATAGATACCAGACTCGACCATATTCGTGCGAGTCAAAAACACCACTTACAATTGTCACGGAACCTCAGACGCTCCTTTTGCCCTCATGTAGGCAAGCACTAGTCGGAATCATATTCGATATTCATCAGACCATCAAGATGTCGTTGTAGCATAGCTCTGTCCAATCGAGTCCCCTTGGTAACAGATGGTTGTCTCATACACGTTGTAGCACAGAGGCCACATAAGGCAGGACCACCCTGCACACAAAGGCAACACGTGAACAGGAACACTACCACAACTCCGATGATCATCAGAATCTTCCAACCCCAAGTCGACATCAGGCCCCAAAACCATCCAAGTAGCGTCCAATCCCCTACATCCACGTGTATGGATTCGGAGATCTTATGCAACTTCGAGATGGCTTGATAGACAGTAGGAGCATTATCTGGAATGAAAATGCAGCAGCTCGAATGGATCACCTTACATACCCCACCGCGATCTGCTAAGACGACATCTAAAACCATACGGTTTTGTAACGTCATAAGTCTCTCCGCCTGAAGTTCTGTGGTGATATTACCAAGGGCACTGGCAGTAATATTAGCTGTCGATTCTACCACTCGAGTCAACTGTCTCAGGTTCCTACTATTAACCATAGGTCCCCAAAACGGGAGGAAACCCTTGAAAAAGTCTCCTGCCTCTTGACCGGCAGTATCCTCTTCGCTAATTACGCCTCGTACAACTCTAGTCTTATGATAATCGGCATCTACAGTGAACGTCGGAGGCAACAAATTTGCAATAAAACATGAGCCCATGAAGTCTGCGGGCAACCATGTGTATGCACGATCATAACAGATAAAGTAAGTACCCTTGGCAGCCAGAAACACAGGGGACGAGAACATTGGCAGAACGTAACTTTCAGTGCAAGCACTTGCTCCAAGTGGGGCTTGCGAACCACGACCCATAAGACAAAGATTACCAGTGTGGGGTACGACCCATATTGGAGGCGAGCTTTTAAGCTGCTTTTCACTAGTGAACATACTATATTCCCCTCTACTTAGGACCCTATAGGCTTCCTCTTTAGGGATAAGAAAAGGATCATGGATCTCATCTTCCATATCCTCTATTGCCATCGATAGCAACCTCTGATACGAGGTAGGACCAGAGTTGGGGGAACGTTGTTCTTGAATGGGGTGGAAACCCAGTGTGCTTCGAAACATTGTTTGGAATGCTCGAGCTGACCCTTGGGAACTATACGGTAACACCAGATATGGAATTCCCTTACCCGCAGTATGTGGCATCAACCCACACACCCAACAATTAGTAGTGTTAACCACTAACTGATGCTGATGGAGGAGCTGAATAAAGGAATTGTTGCGAAATTCTACACGTCTAGCCTGCTCGTGTTCCGGTAACATATGAAAGGAATGAGGAGAAGCAGTCGAAGTAAGGTTAGGGTAAGGAGTAGGAGTAGGTGTAGCAGGTAAGAAGTAGGACATAGTGTAATACACCCCACCCGTCAAAAATGCAGAAGCAGTCAGAAACAACACAAACAATTGAAATATGAAACATTTGGTACGACTGAGTTGCTGCAGCTTGAATCTGTATGCCTGAGCTCCTTCCAAATCATTCAGCTTTGAAAATGCCATTCCCTACGACCGTCCGCAACGTTTCTTGACGCACTTCGTTCTGTGCAGCAATAGTCAATCCCCAGGAGTTCCTAGGAACCAACGGCCTTTAACCTAGCGTCAAGACCTACTGTCCAGAAGGAAGTACGCGCGCGGCCCTACGGCCCTCAATACACAATATGTATATATATAAGCACAATGTCTCTCAGCTGTGGAAGGAAAAAGATACAAGGAAGAAGCTTGATATATGTACAAAAAAATTTCAATGATACGAATGTTCAAAATTGATCATGGGAAACGAGGATATTGCAGTTATCAATTTCAGCAAAGCAAGAAAATTTTATTTGTCCTTAGTGTGAGATCGCAAAGAATATCGATGTTTCCCGGGACGTGTCTGCTCGTCGAACAAAGGATCCGTTGAAGAAACAGCGTCCGGCTGATCAGTTGGTTGATCTGGTCTTGAGTCTTTTGCTGACAAGTGTTCAACAGTGGCTCTCTGCTGCGCTGAGGGTTCTCCAACAAGCTGTGCGTCGCTAAAAGGTACAAACACCGGCAATGTTTCTGTTTCTGTTGACGCAATGCCTTTCCTTACCCACGGGTCTGCCGGCAAAGGAATAGGGACTCGCTTACAATGGGTAGCATGTACCCAATTTTTCCGCCCCTCAAGACGAACGGCAGTCCTCGTGGCCAGGAGTACCTGGTAAGGTCCGATAAATCGGGGGTCCAGATTGTTCTTGCGTGAGAAGTTACGAGTAACCACCCAGTCCCCGGGCTGGAGCTGGTGGCCTGGACCCTCCGTCTGCGTCGGCAAGGCGTCGTAAACCTGTTGGTGAATTAACCTCAGTTTAGCAGTCAAGTCATGTAAGTAGTCAATCAACATCGGATACTCAAGATCAGAGAATATTCCTGGCCTAGGAACCCCCCACACATTCGCAGGACGGCCGAACACTATTTCATAGGGACTAAGCCCTATTCGGGAGTGTACAGTCGCCCTAGTTGACAGTAGTGCTAGAGGCAAAGCATCAGGCCACGAAAGTCCAGTCGTAGCCTGAATCTTCGCTAGTTTTAGTTTAAGGGTGCCATTGTACCCCTCAACCAATCCAGCTGACTGGGGATGATTGGCGCTATGGAATTTTTGATTAATTCCAAGGCCCTTACACACACTCTTCATCACACTTCCAACAAACTCACTTCCGTTATCTGACCACACGACTCTAGGCATTCCATACCGAGGAAAGTATTCCTTCAGTAGGATTTTCGCAGTAGACAAAGCAGTATTGTCTTTGAGGGGATAGGCCTCGATCCATCGGGAGAATGCGCAAACCACAACCAGAACGTATTTCAGGTTATTGCATCGCTCCATATGGATGAAGTCCAATTGGATCACCTCAAAGGGATACGAAGGAGGAGCAAAACTGCCAGGGGGAGTTGGGGTTCCTTTGCCAGGATTGTACATTATACACACCATACAATTCTTCACCAGACGTTCAGCACACTTTATAATGCCATCATTCTTCCACACATCAGCCAGCAACTTGCAAATGCCTTTCGCGCTAATATGTGCTAACCCATGTGCCATTGTCACAACGGCCAGCACATACGCATCCGGTAACATCCATCTTTTCTGATCTGACAAATCAATCCAACAACCATTCGCATCCAACTTTCCCGTACCTTCTTTCCACTTCGTCTTTTCAGTGTCGGTGGCCTCATTCTGAATTGCTTTCACGCTCTCTATGGTATTTTCACACATACTTGATTCTGCAGGCCACCTAACCGAACTCGTCACATACATTCGAGTGCTAAGGTTCCGGGCAGTCTCCTTAGCATTCTCATCTGCAAACGCATTACCACGACCAACATCATCCGTCACTTTACGATGCGCACTACACTTAACAATTGCAACTTGTGCAGGCAAAGTCAATGCATCCAAAAGATCGTTCACAAGCTGGCCATGCTGTATTTTCGTGCCATGCGACGTCAAGAAACCACGCTCTCGCCACAATCGTCCAAAACTATGCGCTACACCGAAAGCGTACTGGCTATCGGTGTACACATTCACACGTTTCCCTTTTGCTAATACACATGCTCTAGTGAGAGCAATCAGCTCTGCAGCTTGGGCAGAATTCTGATTCAATCTTGCAGTCTCAACAACAGTATTCAATGTTACAACAGCATAAGCAGTAGTCACATCGCCATTCGGCAACTTAAAACATGACCCATCCACATACAGAGTGCCATCCGGGTCTTCCAATGGGGTGTTTTTAAGGTCCACTCGACCTTTTGTTTCCTCTTCTGTCCGCAAGTAACAGTCATGTTCTGCTACTTCATCTGACTCTGCACTAATTGGTAACAAAGTTGCCGGATTTAGGACATTACAACGTTTTATCTGAATGTGGCTTGCCAAGAGCGTCAATTCGTACCCAGACAACCTCGCACTCGTCAAGTGCTGAGTTTTCGTTCGATTCAAAAGAGTATCGACTGCATGCGGAACCATCACCGTAAGCATATTATCCATGACCAATCCTGCTGATTGTCGGATGGAGACCGCAGCTGCCGCAGTTGCTCTCAAACAACTCGGCAATGCTCTAGCTACTGGGTCTAAGGTCGAGGAAAAATATGCACATGGACGTTGCTTACCACCAAAAGGTTGCGTTAAGACACTCAAAGCACAACCTTCCCTCTCGTGAACATATGACGTGAACGGTTTGCTGTAATCAGGGGTACCTAACACAGGAGCCGAACACAATGAATCACGTAATTCAGAAAAACTTTTCTGACATTCTTCCGTCCATGGTAAAGGAGTTGAAACATCCTTGCACGTAAGAGCCACCAATGGTTTCGCTAGCAATGAAAAATTAGGAATCCACTGCCTGCAGTACGACGTGATACCTAGAAAGGCACGCACATCTCTTTGGGTTTGTGGCACAGCCATTCGCGCAATCGCTGCAATTCTCTCTGGGGTCAATCTCCTTCCCTCCTTTGACAATAAGTGACCTAGATAGGTTACTTCTTGACAACAATATTGGAGTTTAGAAGGTGACACCTTGTGATTTAACTCACAGAGATGTTGCAGCAACAACACTGTAGCAATTTTGCAAATGTCCTGAGTATCAGCAGCCACCAATAAGTCGTCGACGTATTGGATTAAAGCCGCACCAACCGGCAACCTAAACGCATCCAGTTGACCCTTCAAAGCTTGACTGTAAATCGATGGACTTTCACAGTAGCCCTGAGGAGCGCGTTTAAACCGGAAGCTACGTCCACCAAGAGAGAAACCGAAAAGGTCCCTGCTCTCTTCGGCAATCGGGATGCTGAAAAATGCATTTTTCAAATCAATCACCGAGAACCATGAAGCAGTAGCTGGAATCAGAGTCAGTAGCGCCGTGATGTCAGGCACAACAGGGAATTGAGGAACCACAATTTTATTTACCTCCCGTAAATCGATAACAAAACGATAAACAGGCGGTTTGGTAGGATCAGTACGTTTAAGAATGGGCAGTACAGGGCTATTGCACACGTTTCCCCGAGTTTCTTCAATAACATCTTTCTCGATCAAGTCATAGATGATCGCTAACAAAGCTCGTTCACCATCAAGGGAGATACGGTATTGGGGAATACGTGGCAATCGCACATTGGATTTCAACTGAACAACATAAGGGGAGATATCAAGTAGGCCCACATCATTTGGACCCGTCGCCCACAAAGACGCAGGAAGAGAACTCAATTCCGGTGGAAGCTTATCGAGGGACAAATACATGGGAGAGACTACCCTCTCTCCTAACGTAAGCTTTACACCCGCAGGAGAACAATACAAAGTTGCATACAAACGTTTAAGCAAATCCAGACCCAACAGATTTTCGCCACAACCAGTAGTCAAAATCAACGGAGCTTCGAGCTCACGAGGCCCAATTTTAAGGGGCAAAGGGCGCGAAACTGGATTGCTAACGGGGGCGCCAGAGAATCCAACGGAAACATTTGTTAAGCCAGACAAAGGTGCGCCAGGGAGTTTCGAATGCATGATAGAACTTTTCGCTGCACCAGTGTCCAACAGAAAAGGCTCAACGACGCCCGATGTAGCAACTGCGACGTAAGGCCCTCTCTGATCAACCGGAACTGATACCACTCCCTCTCCTTGTCTTTGGCTGTCCTAGTAATTACTGTCGTCAGTCCCCTGATCGACGTAATAATCGTCTACATTGTACTGCGCAGATCGTCCTTGCGATGATCCACGTTGATCGAAACAGTTATTAGAATTTGATGAATTGTCAGAGTGATCATTCTGAGCACCACGACCTCTACCACGTGATGCGTGCTGTGAACCACCACGGCCTCCTTTGGATGAATTACCACTATTACGTTCGTTTAAAGCAGGACAATTGAATTTAATGTGACCCTCCTGTCTACAATAAGCACATTGATTGTACCCTAACGAAGATCTTTGGAAAGAGGAATCAGTGCGCGGCTGCGATCGATTCGATTGCGACTGTGATCTATTCTGCTGAGGCGCATTCTGATTAGAACGCGGCGGAAACGCTTGTTGTAACAACACTTTAGTTTTTAGGTCTTTCGTCTTTTTATCAGCACGGTCATTTTCTTCTTTCTCTCTATTCTCGTAATATTGTGCCGTTGCCAATATCTGAGCTGAGGTAGAAACGGCCCATGCACTCTCTGAATTCTTCAATTTATTGCTCAAATCGGGCAATAAGTTCGACACGAATTTATCCACAAACAACCTCTGTCCACCCTCAGTACCCATATCCTGTCCACTATGATCAATGAATGCTTCCTCAAACCTCGTAAAGAAGTCTGATACACTCTCATCTTTCTTCTGCTTACAGGCTGACAACTTGTCCCAATTTACCCTCATAGCTGGCATAAGCGTTTTCATTAATGTTATTATCCGCTGAGGAAGAGCAGTAATCAATTGTTCAGGCTTAGCACCACCGACTTGCAACCCATCTGACGCTACAATGGCTGCCCAATCACCACCTAGTTCGTTTGCGTGATTTTCCTGACGAATCTTCGCCCATACCGGTTGCGGTACGACATTACCAAACAACATGTCGATATCGGCAAGATTCATTATCGTAGCGTCTACGAGCTGCGATAATTCCTTGTAATACCCTGCAGGATTTTTGCGAGGGTCAGGCAAAGATTGCTTCACCTGTAACACCTCCGATCTTTTCCATGGGAGGTGTATCCATACTCTCTGGAAGAATGGCGGAACCGGGGGGTTTGCCCCAGGATTACCTGGCATCCAAACTGGCGGAACTTCACGCATAGGGTATTGGCCAGATTCGTCTGGTTGTTTTTCAATATCCTCAACAAATAATGCATGAGGTATCGGAGCGGGACGAAGAGATAACAACCGCTCAATAGCGCGTCGAACATTAGTATCTACTATCAGTCCAGTTGCGAACTGAAGCCGAAGTTCAGACAGGGCGGTCAGCACCTCGTCAGGCGCATCGGCCGCTATCTGATCATGAAGGAACTTGCACATTTCGTCAAACACATATCTCTGAGTCGGTATGTTGAATTGATTAAACGTTTCGAGGACAACACGGGGTGGATTTCTAAGAGGGTTTACCATCCAACCCATCGCCATATTATATAGCGCAACACGTTCTCTGTTACCAGGGAGCTGACTACGTCTCTGAGGACCATCAGAACCAGCAGACCCAAGAACAGGTCCGAGCGACTGAAAGAAGTTTGTCGCAAGGGGAGAATTACGATTACGAGTAGAGGGAGAAGAGTAAGACACAGGACTAACGAGAGAAGGAGTAGAGACAGTAGCAGCAACAGGGGTTAACAACACAGGAGCAGTAGTGGGAGCAGGAGTATGTGGAAGCGGAGGAGCAGTAGGAATAGAAACAGACAAAGGAGCAGGAACAGTTGGAAGAGCGGGTGCAGGTTGAGGAACTGGTGGAGGAACAATAGGTGGAAGAACAGGTACGGCAGGGACCACAAGAGCTGCGGTACCCTGTACGTACGGAGGTGGCGACTTCATAAGATAGGACATTAAAGGATCCTCAACTGCCTCTTCCTTCTTATCTGACTCCGTAGGCAAAGCGGGATAGCATTTATCTATGGTCATACGCTGTAGTCTCTCAAACACTTCCTTATCCTTATCCTCCTTATCACGCTGGAACTGCTCAGCTTTCTTTACTATAGTAGCAACATTATCTCGCTGACTACGTTTATTCTGTCTGATGTCTTTCTGTCGGGCTTCTTTGCGCCACAACCGAAAGGCATCAAACATGGCCGGCCTTGATTTACGTTCGAACAACTTTATTTCCAAATTATCTAAGATCGACGCCTCAAAGCTACCGTGAGGTGGCCAACGAAGGTCGCCGTCTTTCTTTGTATATTTAACCCAATAATCGTTAAAAGCAATCGGGCCTAGCCCATGTTTGCTATATAAGTCATAAGTAGGAGTTCCAACCGGAGGTATCGGACACGAGTCCTCCAGCAGGGAATCCGCACCACAAGGTCTAAAACAACTGAACAAAGTACTGCGACCAGGCATCTTGCACACTAGCCGAGTTTCACAAACTTCAAGGGTTACGGGATTTACCAAGTCCCAGCAAAGAACAAAACCCTCGGTCTTTGGCGGCTGCAGTCGTCAAACAAATACAACAACAAAGTACGCTAGCAAAGTGTCACCGACAAAAACACTCACACAGCGTTTACAACAAAAACACTCGCTAAAGTGTCAACAACCAAGAACTCTGGGAGCGACCCACAAATACTTAACTCAAAGATCGATGGCGTCACCAGGAAGGCCCGTCAATCGTCTCGCTATACCAAGGTCTACGCCAGGCGCCAAAACAGGTCTACAGTCAGGGCAGCGGTCCGTCGCAGCCGTCAGGAGGCGGGAATCTTCGCGGGAAAAGTCTTCGGGCCACTTATTTCGACAACAGGATCGATGAAGCGGGGTGCACCTTCCCTCGGAGATTTCACACGAAGTTCCTCACGATCGTCGGGCTTGGACCGGTACCACTGATGCAGCCCCACGTTGGGCGCCAACTGAAGGACTGGGTTCTTTTGGACCCAGCGGTGCCAGGGCACAACACCTGAAACCTTCGTGGGTAACCTGCTCCGGCGTACAAGTCACAGAGACACGGGACACTTCCTTCGGCGTCAAAGATTCAAGGTTTATTTGCTGCAGGGAACACAGAAGTCACAGGAAGTACATCGAGTGTAGTTCGGGGAGACTGCTTCAAATTGGTTCTGTGGATCGCTCCTTTTATACAGTTTTTACCCATAGGATAACATTGAACACAAAAGTTTACAACCCGGTTCCCACATTTAGCTCCCAGAGGGGTCGCTTTGGTCACTTTGAAACACACAAGGTCCGGAACATAAGTGCGGAAACATTTGGCGGTTCCCAACTGTAAAAACCCATCTTCCCACCATTAACAAATTCCAATCAGCAGTAAAGTAGATCGAAATAGGAACGAAGACAGGTGCAGAGGAAGACGGAGACAGTGGGGAGATCGGAAAAGGTGTAAAAGGGGAGGTATCGAGAAACACGAGATACAGGCATCAAAGGGATGTGCCTAATGAGATGCACGGCTGAGACAATAAGCCCGTGCGGCAAGATGAGCCTCGAGCGGCGCCATCTGCCTTACAGCAGCAACCCCCTTGTCATAAAGACACTTACAAAGAACATGTGTCTTCCGCAAAATATCTTGGGAGTCCCAGGGTCGCGAAGCGGACAGCGTCCGTTCGCTGGCTACTTGAGGGCAAGAGACAAAATGGATGCCGTATCTAAGATGGAACCCGTGGGTACAGATGAAAAACCCACATAACAAACGAACGGTTTAAGTTAGCACAGCGAAACGGCGCACACTTACTAAACTCGTCATTTGCGGTTCATAGATACCAGACTCGACCATATTCGTGCGAGTCAAAAACACCACTTACAATTGTCACGGAACCTCAGGACCGCAGGGTACTGCGGTACAATGC
Organism: Lissotriton vulgaris; assembly: GCF_964263255.1. Lineage (NCBI taxonomy): Eukaryota > Metazoa > Chordata > Amphibia > Caudata > Salamandridae > Lissotriton > Lissotriton vulgaris. Next base: position 16,967 of record NW_028242976.1, read on the forward strand.
ATTTATTCAATTCGCGCAAGTCAATAACTAATCGGTAAACTGGTGGTGCATTGGGATCTGTACGTTTAAGAATTGGAATGATAGGAGAATTACATAAATTCGAGTTGGTTTCTACAACCACTCCTTGTGCAATGAGCTCTTCAATGATTTTCAGTAAAGCCACTACAGCATCGGGGGGTAACTTGTATTGCCGAATTCGTGGTAAAACAACACCTGGTTTGAGTGTGACTCAATACGGTGTAATGTGCATACAACCTACATCAGTGGGGCCTTGAGCCCATAAATGTGCAGGTACATTCTGTAATCGGGGATCAATATCTCTCAACACATAGTGACCCTTAAAGTCACGTAGAAACAACCGTACTCCTTCCGGAGAACAGCAAATAACAGCTCCTAGAGCTTTCAGAGTCTTGATACCTAACAAGTTTTCTGGACATGATTTAGTGAGCAGTAAATCTGTAGTACGTGTCAATGGACCAACTGCAAGGGGAAGTGGTTGCGATACTTCATTAATAATAGGCTTGCCTGAAAAACCAAGGGAAACATTCTGTGAGCCTGAGAGGGGTGCCCCTGGGACCTCGTCATGACTTATTGTTGTTCGGCTTGCCCCTGTATCAATTAAGAACTTTCTGTCTTTCCCTAATACTTGACTGTGTACATAAGGACCCTCTTGATCTACAGGAACCTCAATAAGAGGCAAGCCAACTTCCCTCTCTAGGCTGTTTCATGTGTATCGCTGATAATCGGGATAATCAGTCTGGGCATACTGGTACATCTGCTGTGATGCATGTTGAGTTGCAGCAATCGGTTGAGGCTGTGGCACATCTACTGTCTGTACTGTCTGTTGTGAGGCTTGCATAGGCTGGATATTCTGTGGTACTTGTTGTTGGACCTGGTCCTGTCTAGGAGGACGCGGTCTCTCTTTAGTTTTTCCAGTAAGTATATTATGTTTCAAAACTGCACAATCGTTTATATAGTGACCTGGCTGTTTGCAATAGTTGCATGTCCATTTTACAGGAGCTGTTGAATTATTTGACTGTGTCGTGCCCTTTTTCTGACCGTCAGCTGGAACTGACTGAGCAACTAACATTTTCATTTTCGTGTCTTTCATGCGTCTCTGTTCGTGTTCATGTTCCTCTCTAATTCTGTTCTGGTGATACTGTAACATTTGTAACATTTGTGAAGGCGTATTTGCTTGCCATGTGCTCTCGACTTTCTGTACACGATTCTTAACTTGGGGCAGGGAATTTTCGACTAGCTTTGTTACGAAAAGATGTGGATATGACTCGCTACTTGCTTTCAGGCCACTATTAATACCAAAACATTTCTCAAATCGGGAATAAAAATCGCTAGTGTCTTCATCGGGTTTCTGTTTACAGGCTGAGATAGCATCCCAGTCCTCCTTTTTAGTTGCTAATAAACGTGGCAATACTTGCACTAACAATCCTGGTAATGCTTTAGATTTATCCCCAAGCCCTGTTCCTGGGGTACGAGTTTTTTCTTTGTCTTCTAATGCAGCCCAATCTATCTTTTGGTCTCCTACCTCCCAATCCTTTTCTTTGAGTTTCTCGTAAATACCGGAAGGCATTAATACTTTCAATATTTTCATAATGTCGGGGTAGGTGTAATCCCCCATGAGTAACATGTCTTTGATTTCGCGATGGAAACCTGCTGGGTCTTTATCGTGACAGGGCACTAATTTCTTCATTTCTAACAGTTCCATTTTCGTTATGGGCGTGTACACAAACACGCGTCTAAGGGTATTATCAGCATTCTGGACTGGATGCACTTCTCGCAAGGGGTTCTGTCTGTCTATGTAATACGTTTTTCTGTCTACGGGTGGAGCTGGAACAAACCGTGTATTCAGGAAAGTATTATACCTGTGTCGATGTTCTAGAATTACTTTAAGCAAGTCAGTACCTAGACCTCTCCATTGTGGCGAGAGTAGTTCTATTAATATATCAGGTAAGGGACCTGGATCAGAATGTTGGCCTTTGAATAATGTAATGAGATGCTGAACCATATATATGCCAGCTAATTTCTGCTCATCAAGGGAAAGGTTTAAAAAAGTCTGCACTAAACCATCATCACTATATTTATCAGGATCGTCAGTCCATTGTACGGCTGACCTGGCCAATTTTTGTTCATCCATGGAATTGAGTACATGGTACCCCATGCGTTCTTGAAGTATTCTATCAGTAGCCTGGAATAGATGTTCGGGGGTCTTTGGATTTGACATGGCAGCTTGAAAAATTCTTTTACTTTCCGGACGTACCGGACGCATTGAGTTATTATAGGGCCTTCCCTTACCTACATATGCTATCATTTCTCTAACTGGTAATTGTGATTGTCCTGTTGCCGTTTCTGGTGTTTCCTCCTCCCCTGAGGATTCAACTTTGTCTGAATCTATTTCTGGTTCTGGCTGTCTTCTTTCATGTATTTTTATTACTGCATTTCTGATCCTTCGGTACATGTTTTCTATACAACTCTGTTTGTCATGGTTCCCGTCTGCTATATTCTGACCCCATCTATTAAGTGCTTTCATTTCTTCCGGGTTTACACCCGGCCTATCTTGTTCTCTTATTACGCAGTTTATGAAAAACCGTAATATCTTGGCTTGAGTGTCAACTTTCTGGTAAGCCATGGCCTCGCCAATACTTTCAGGGCCTTCCCCTGTTTGAACAAAATGATATATTCTGTCTAGATGTTCAACCATTCCTGGTAGTAACAGTAAAAAGTTTGTAACCCGTCTTAGTCGTACTGATGACAACATCATTCTGTCGTCATTTTTACCGGGCACTGGATCATATCTACAGTCTGAAAGACGTTCTCGAAATATGTCATAATCGGCTGCTTGAGGTGTACGTTGTTGCGCTAGATCCCTATAAGTCAATCGGTGTGCTGGTGGCGGTGTTTGAAAACCTATCGCACCTCCCGAGGTGCCAGGACCAAAAGGATTGAATGGGTTAGTGATCGGAAGAATAGGTGCAGGATGGGTCGGGGGAACGGGTGCAGGGGGTGGAACGGGAGAAGGAGTTCGTTGCGGAGGTGGGAGTAGATGATTTGGGGGTGGAGTACCATCAGCGGGTAGTGGTTGAGCATGTGGATTTGTATATGCAGGAGCTACGTCATCTAGATAGGAAGAAAGGAATATGACTTTTGTGGTCTTGTGATGTACTTTAGTCGGGAGCAAGGGAGGGGGCAGATCCTTCGGTATTTCCGGAGTGGCCTTAGGTAAACCCTCGGCCAGCAAAGGATACATACCATTCATAAGAGTGTTTCGTTGTCGGTCTACTTGTTCTGCTTTTACTCGTATCCCCTCCTCAACTAATACGTTTTCTTGGGCTTTGTCTGAATCCTCTTTATGTTTCTCTGCTTTTCTGAGTGCTTTCTCTGTGCGTCTGTGCGATTCTTTACGCCATAGTTCAATGGCGTCTTTCTGTGACTGTCTGGCTTTCTTTTTCCATAACGCTTCCTCTACTCTCATGATGCACTCGGCATCCCATGTCCCAGTAGCGGGCCATCTTTGATTCTCTGCTAAATCTTTAGTGTAGTCTACCCACAAATCGAGATATAATACAGCATCTAGGCCGTGTTTGTGGTACATAAAGTGCCCTGGAGTGTCCCTAGGTGGAACAGGCACTGCTTCTTCTAGAATCCCTTTTCTAGTTCCTATCTGTCTTAGTTTAGAGAACAGCGGCATACTTCAGTCGTGCTACTCTGGGCTTGATACTTTACTCGAACTTGGACACAACTAATACAGTAAACACAATAATGCAGATCGGACAATCACTCATACCACGACAAAAACATACTAAAACATTTCAGAGCGAACAATAATGATTAGAATAAAACTAATTAATTTCATACTGGATATACTGCTAAACAGTACAGATACACCGCTAAACAGTGCAGACCGGGTCTGCGTACCCAAACCCGTCTTGACCGGCACAAATTAATGCGCTCGTCTAGATGCGTCCCCAGCAACGGTACTCACCGGGAAGCACGGAACAGAAGGCCTCGGAAACTCGACACTGGACTGGACTCGACTCGTGACGTAAGCACTTCGGAACTTCGGAACTGGTGGGCCTCCGGATACCTCGGACTTTGCTCTCTCAGCTAGGCTCTGGTCGGGATCCTCCGCACTCCTCACCGCCTCGTCTGGGTGTCGATCGCAGCCTCGGTCACCTCCGTTGGCCTGAGGGAGATACAGGAAATCCTGCGGGTACGCGTAGTTTTCCGTCAGCGCTGTGGCAGGGGACGGGCCTGCAACGCACCGCCGGCGCGTGGGGTGGGGGAGGTGTCCCTATTCGGGCGCCAAATTATGTGGTAAATTTTAATTACCTATACGGAATTTATGCGGTAAAGTTCAATAAGAATAACTCAGTCAAAATAAGAAGGCAGAGTCCGTGGTATCTGAGGTTTAAAAGGGGTTTTATTCCTTAAAAAGGAATTGGTTCGAACCAATGGTAGCATGACCCATCGCCACGAGGGTTCAGGGTGGGAATTGCAATGGACATGTACAATGATTTATTAACAAGCAATCGTATATATAGTCATTTCATACAGTAATATTGAATGCAGAAGGCGTAACAGCTGAGAGAAACGAGATAAGAGCAGAAATACGTAACAGTAGGCGTGCACTAGGGCGTACACGGAGGTATATGCTAGAAAACGTCACATAAAAGTGTCATAAGTGGGTGGATCCCTAGAAGGATCCTGCAGAGTCAGCAAGAACATGTGGCAGGGATGCGCGCGCAGCAGCATGACGTGTGATTGACGTGGAACTGGAGGGTGAAGGGGACTTGACATTTAGCCCTACATGTGGAGACAGAAGTCTGGAGTGTCAAAACAACCTAATCCCAAATCATATCCAATATCTTGTGTTTGAGGAACTGTATTATCTAGAAGGAAAGGTCTCTTGGGCAGAGGTTATTCTATACTGACTGCTAGTGCGTGTATATGCAACTACGTGTCTACGTGTAAAGCAGGGGGCCATGGGCCTACCATGGTAACGGAGGCTATGAATTACTTGCATGGAGACAGAAAGGCCGGGCCCTTTGCTCTGCAGCTGGGAAGGATGTTTACCCAAACTACTAGACAGGAATGTATTTTTCGAGGAGCGGAGCAGATAACTTGAAGGCTGAATACGGTCTTGGCAGGCCGGCAGGCTGAGCCAGGCACCGCTAGCCGCGCAGGGAGTGAGTGAAAGGTCATGGATACAGATGCGGGTTCAAGCTGCAGCTTCCAGAGGCAGAAGGCAGAAGAAAGCTTGAATGGCAGAAAACAAGGCCCAACTCGCCAGGGCCAGGAAAACATGAAAGTGCACCATGTAAAGACGTTGGCAAGCAACACTTAGGAACTGAATATCGGACCCATTCATGGTGGATCAGAAAGAGGACATATTAACGTTGGACGCAAATGTATTTGCGTCTTCATAGCTGGTTGTGGAGGGAACTTACATGTACTAGAAGCAGGTACATGGAGCCGTTGGGGTCTACGATAGGGGACACAATTGATCATAAAAATTCATATTACCTCACAACAGCCAAAGGTCGCACAAAAGTGAAAATAAATGTTATGTGACAGAAACACTACAAACAACGAAAGTGGCTTGCCACATTCATTAAAAGTGCACCAATTAAAACATACCAGTGGAGGAAGATGTTCACTGGCATCTAGGTGGAGTAAGATTCAGGAGTTAGGAAAGAGATCTCTCAGTGATGCTCAGTGAAAGATATTCAAAGGAAAGCTCACACACGAATGAACAAATCAACCAAGTGAATCCAAAATACTATTGTTAGAGCTGGCTTTTCTAGTGGGTTTATTCTTAGACTTTTTGCTTTTTGGCCTCCTGTTTTTGACCCTGTTTTTGTTTGTTATAGGACTCTGGGCACTTTTCCATAGCCAATCATTGCTAAAGTGCATACGCTCTCTGTGTAAATTGTTATTATCGATTGGTGTTACCATGATTGGCTTGTCTGATTTACTACTAAGTCCCTAGTAGCATGCACTGTGTGTGCCCAGGGCCTGTAAGTCAAATGCTGCTAGTGGGCCTGCAGCACTGATTGTGCCACCCACACAAGCAGCCTTTCAAATGGCACTCAGAGCTGCCACCGCAGTGTCTGCATTCAGTTTTTACTGCCATGTTCATCTGGCAAGTGCACCCATTTGTCAGGCCTAATCTCCCCTTTTATTACATGCAAGTCACCCTTAAGGAAGACCCAAGGTACCCTGGTGGGCATATGCAGTGTATGTGAAAGGTAGGACATGTGCTGGTTTGTGTGACATGTCCTGACCTCATACACTGACGATACTCAGATAGTTGTCTCAATGCTTCCAAAGGTAACTCAGGAGCCAGCAAGGCGTTTTCATGACTGCATGACCGCTGTAGGTGACTGGATGGCCCATAATTGTTTAAAGCTCAACTCTGCTAAAACGGAGGTGATCCTTTTTGGAAATAACCCTCAATTTTGGACCCCAGCCTGGTGGCCAGATTCCCTTGGCCCTCTTCCAACTCCAGTTAGGAAAGTGAAAAATGTAGGCTTCATTATTGACAATAAACTGACCCATAAGGACCAAGTAAACTCAGTTGTTTCAACATCCTCTTACATCCTAAAATCATGTAAAAAAAATACTGGACTATCTACCCTTAGAAAGTAAAAAAACGGTTGTCACAGCCTTAGTTTTGTCCCGGTTGGACTATTGCAATGACTTATATGTCAACGCGCAGGAAGGTCTCCTAAGGAAACTGCAACTCCTACAAAATGCAGCAGCTAGACTGCTGTCAGGCATTCCAAAACTCAAATCCATCTCGGCAGAAATTAAAAAACTGTACTGGCTGCCTGTTAAGAAACGAGTTCTGTTTAAAGCCTTGTGTATTACTCACAAAGCATTATACTCTACGGGTCCAAAACATCTGATCCAAAATACCAACTTGTATGCCCCGTCCAGATCCCTGCGCTCCTCAGAAGCCAAACTGATCTGCATTCCACTGGCAAAAAAAGCCAATCGGGGCGGCAGGAGTTTCTTTGTTGGCGCGGCCAAGGCATGGAATGCCCTCCCACTCTTTCTTAGAGGTACAACAGAGCTGCTCGTTTTTATATGGCTGAGATACCCGCCACCCCCTCTCAACACAATCCCCAATGATGGGAAACCGGAAACAGTTCTGAACTTTTGGAAGACGGGAGGGAGTGACCCTCCCGGCCGTATTTATTAAAAATATGAAACAAAATTAAAACATTAAAATAACAGTTTCATATTATGTACAATTTCATTACCACATTGCGATGTTTGGCTAACCTTAACATATTCTCTAATACAAAGGTTCTCCTAGCCGAACTAACATCCTACAAAACATCTAACTTGAAATTTTGAAATTGTACATCCTAACGTTTAAGGGCCAACGGCAAGGTCGTAACCGGTGTCAAGATCCCTAACCAGAAATATCCCCCTCACTTGTGAGGGGCGACCGCACAGAGGCGTACCTCGAGTGCAACTACCAATTTCCCTTGACTTGACGGGGGCCCCAATAAACTCGACGCCACTTAAAGGTCGTCCGAGGACTCGTGTGAGGAATCTAGAAGGTAGCGTAGACCCCCCCCCAAACCCCACACAACTTACCACATCTGCCGTCGCAGATGTCCTGGCCCCGGGAAATTCTCCGGGAGGGGGCTGTAGCCCCCCCCTACCCAGGAAGGGGCCTTGACCGCCTTTCCTTTCCTTTCGGCGTCCCATCCTTAGAAGGGACCGCCTTCCCCGTTGAGGGGCCAATGGCCACCTCCTTCGAGCGCTCCCATCCGTAATGGGTGACGCCCACTCATAGGGATCTTCCAAATTAGTGCTCACCGATCATGACCTTACCGCCCGACCAAAATAAATACGACAGTTCTAAACTAAATGAGTTCTAAACTAAATGATTAATTACTTAAAGACAGTTAACAGCAACAATTTTATTAAAACATGCTACTGATCAACACTCGAGCAAGATTACTTTATTTGCAAAACATACCACAAATTGACCATTTCTTTATTGCATATTCAAGGTTATCACGGTAATAATCCGACCTGCAAATAAAAGAGTTACCACATCAAACTTTATTCAAAACTACTTGCTGTCTTCAGGGGCTGGTGGGTGGGTCAAAATTGTCTCTTCGTTCCGTCTCGAGCTCACGTGCAGCTTCAGAGCACAGGAACAAGAGGATGCTTCCTTGGCTTGTTGCTCCTTTTATCCGTCTTCAGGGCGGGCGTAAACCCGCCCCGGCCTGCCCCGAGGGCGTGGCCCGGCCGCGTCGGTGTCTAGGCCAGCCCACTCCAGGGCGGGAAAAAGGCGCGCCCCGGCTACGCCGCTTCGGGCATACCAGCCGAGACTCGCCTCCCGCCCAAGATGGCTTCCCGGGGGGATCGTGGTACTCCGCCATACGTTCGGGGGGACCGAATGGTCGCCCCTTTCCATATGGCTGAGATACCCGCCACCCCCTCTCAACACAATCCCCAATGATGGGAAACCGGAAACAGTTCTGAACTTTTGGAAGACGGGAGGGAGTGACCCTCCCGGCCGTATTTATTAAAAATATGAAACAAAATTAAAACATTAAAATAACAGTTTCATATTATGTACAATTTCATTACCACATTGCGATGTTTGGCTAACCTTAACATATTCTCTAATACAAAGGTTCTCCTAGCCGAACTAACATCCTACAAAACATCTAACTTGAAATTTTGAAATTGTACATCCTAACGTTTAAGGGCCAACGGCAAGGTCGTAACCGGTGTCAAGATCCCTAACCAGAAATATCCCCCTCACTTGTGAGGGGCGACCGCACAGAGGCGTACCTCGAGTGCAACTACCAATTTCCCTTGACTTGACGGGGGCCCCAATAAACTCGACGCCACTTAAAGGTCGTCCGAGGACTCGTGTGAGGAATCTAGAAGGTAGCGTAGACCCCCCCCCAAACCCCACACAACTTACCACATCTGCCGTCGCAGATGTCCTGGCCCCGGGAAATTCTCCGGGAGGGGGCTGTAGCCCCCCCTACCCAGGAAGGGGCCTTGACCGCCTTTCCTTTCCTTTCGGCGTCCCATCCTTAGAAGGGACCGCCTTCCCCGTTGAGGGGCCAATGGCCACCTCCTTTGAGCGCTCCCATCCGTAATGGGTGACGCCCACTCATAGGGATCTTCCAAATTAGTGCTCACCGATCATGACCTTACCGCCACAGGCCGGATAGTTGACCGGCTATCCGGACCCCCCCACAACACTCCTACCTAAAGGTCATGTCTTAAAGTCTTTAGCCAAGCTATACAGTCTCCTATGAGTAACTCGTTCCCCACCCGGGACAAATGAACACCATCCCCCAAATACATACTGTCACCAGTAATACAACCATGTGAAATCGAATGCAGTGTATTGGAACGGAACAATCTACTCACTTTGTTATTAATTTTTCTTACTGAGTGGTTTAAAGCAGAAACAAAAGCAGCCCCCCGCCATACTTTACGTGGGATCATATGTGACCATGCAATCGTGCACCCTGGAACTCTCCTCGCCAACCAACTTACAGTGGAAAGCATCGCCTCAAGAAGAAGTCGTCTACCAGTGGTGACCAAATCATTGCCCCCAAGATGTACTATGACTATAGACGGCGGTGACCTCGTCCGCCCTAGCAAACCCTCAAAAAATGATTGAAACTGGTCAATACAGAGTCCGCCCTTTCCGTAGAAGGACACACTGTACCCGTATTCCCCAGCCACGTGATTCATGTCACCTGCTTTGAATACGTCCGCGGCTCGCCTCACGTATGAGTGGCCCACGACCCACACCTCCTTTTTCACAGCCGGTGAAGTATGACCGCTGGCCCGGTGATGGGTCCACTGCATAGTCCGCCCCGCCTCGTAGGCTTGCGCAACTGAAACCAAACAAAACAAGAAGCGTGAGTACATTGTTACAGCTTCACAACATGTGCAACCGCACATACCTCTTATAACAATTAGAGGACCAACGCCCCACACGTTTAATTTGTTCAACATTCAGACCCCTGGCCGTAGCCTCTGTAGCAGCCCCTATCCGAAAGGAATGGGTCCCAAACTCGCTCGGGTTCAAGCACGCAGCCGTAATCGACATCGCAAGCACCCGCTGAAACTGAAACCTCGTCAGTGGGGTGGCGTCAGCGTGTCTCAACAAGGTCCCCCCCCATGATGCCACCCTCTGTGCTAGATACTCCTCAACACAACTCACCGGGCACATGAAGGACCCGGGGATCCTTCGTATCATTATGCAGTCCCCCATTGAACCCTGATCGGTCTTGGACTTGACAAATGAGACAGTCATTGTCTCACCCCTGACTTGGACGTGCTCTCGGCACAGTCCCCCCCTGGTATCCTGCTTGTTCCTTGCCACTAATTCGCTTACCCGCATAGCCCCATGGAATGCTAGCACAAAAGCGGCTCGGAATAACACTGCTTCATACTGGGATGAACATGTTGCAGGAAGTACAGATAACAACAAAGCCAACCTATCCAGACCTATCGGGCGCCTATCATCTACTCTGCGACCCTCAAGGCGTTGCCACCCACGTAGCGCTTTTTGCACAACGAAAGACGCTGTCGGGTCCTGGATCCCATGAGCCCTAGCCACAAAGGAAATGGCGGCCCGATGCCTCTGGGCCGTAGCCACTGATTTGCCTGCATGACGTAAAGATGGCAGGAATTTCACTACCAACTCCTCATGGCCCCAAAGCTCCCCTCTAGCTGCCCCCAAAAAGGCCCAATAGGAACGGAACGCCCCTTCATATGCCTTCCTCGTCCTGGGTGCTAAACTCTCTCCCACGAGGTTCTGTAGTTCGGGGCACCGAGAGACCAGAGAGCTTCGGGAAAGGGTGCTGCCACCGGGTCCGCTGTGGGCAGAAAACCCCAGAAGGCCTGCATACGAAAACGAGAAAGCGCATCAGCCGCCTGGTTCATAACCCCCGGGACATGTCTTGCCTTAAATACTACATTCAATTGCATACATAATAACACAATTTCCTTGAGCAATCTCAGAATCCACTTGCATCGTGCTGCCTGACTATTGATACACTCAACAACGGTCATGTTATCAGACCAGAATACCACAGAGTGATCTCTAAACCCCTCGGGCCAAGTTCTCAGGGCCACAAGAATGGGAAAAAGTTCCAGGAAAGCAATGTTACTTGTCAGACCACTCTCATGCCACCATGACGGCCATTTCTGTGCCGACCACTGAGTGCCGAATATGGCGCCAAAACCAATGCTCCCTGCCGAATCCGTCCACAGCCCCAGCTCCTCGGAGGACACGGCCGGTTTGTTCCAGACAATTCGGCCATTGAAATCCGCCAGAAATGCCAACCAAATGCGCATGTCCTGGCGAACCTCTGCCGAGAGCCTTGTGCGATGATGACCCTCCTTCAGGCCGACCATGGCCTGAGCGATCGAGCGAGAAAAGGGGCGGGCCATCGGCATAACTCTTAGGGCAAAATTCAACTGTCCCACCAATTGCTGTAATTGATGTAGCCTAACCTTAGACTCACTTATACACCTTTGCAGGGATGCCCTGAATCTTAACACTTTGTCCCCTGGTAGACGAAAACAACCTTCCTCGGAATCAAGCTCGATCCCCAGAAACTCGAGGCAAGTCGAGGGACCCACAGTCTTACCTGGTGCCAATGGCACGCCAAACTGATTCATCAAAACACAAAATGCAGTCAAAGCCTGTCCACATTCGGGATCCCCGGCTGCCCCCAGAAACAAAAAGTCATCGAGATAATGCATCACATGTTGAAACCCCGTTTTCCTCGTGAAGACCCATTGCAGGAAGCAACTGAACTTTTCAAAATAGGCACAAGATATAGAGCACCCCATCGGCATACACCTATCCATGTAATAATGACCCTGAAACATGAAACCAAGGAGACGCTGATCGTCTGGATGTACCGGGAGCAACCGGAACGCTGACTCGATATCCGATTTTGCCATCAGCGCACCGGGCCCCAGGCGATTAAAATTGGCTACGGCCTCATCGAAGGACGCGTACCGCACCGAACACACTTCCGGGTCTATCGCATCGTTTACTGAAAGACCCCGTGGGGCTGATAAATTGTGTATCAGCCGAAACTCCCCCGGGTCCTTCTTGGGGACCACCCCCAAAGGGGAACAAACAAAGTTAGAACATGGTGGCTCATCAAATGGACCGGCGACTCGACCTCGAGTAACCTCCTTCCCAATTTTCTCCTGAACCACGGTTGTATGTTGCAAGACCGACAGTTGGTTTTTACATTTTGCTACACCCTGAAAATCCCCCACTGGGATGCGGAAACCATATGAAAACCCGGTCCGCAACACCCCAGCGGAAACATGATCCGGGTACTCGCTGAGCCAAGGAATCATTGCCATGGTATCAATCGGGGTAGGTAAAGGCGCCCCTCGGACTATGTCAGACCTGTTTGGCGCCTCCTCTACCCCCGTTATCACCCGATTTGGCTCTGCACATGGACTCAGGATGGGATGATTGCCCACACCCCCCACATTCGTGCCTAAATTTGCATGACCCCTGGGGCCTAGTACATTTCCCCCTGTTAAAGTTCCAACAAACCCCCCTTTTATTTGCGTTGCCGGCTGGCCTCGAGTGATTGTTGTTACCCGTACCTGATCGAAAGGGCGTCCCCGCATATTGGTGGGAGGATTCACCAACGTTACTTCCTACCAATGGCACCTTCAACATACCAGAGTCCTCCATTTTGGACCAGGACACAGAATCATAACAATCCTAAGTTAAATTCTTATCATGCTCTTTCGCTTTTCTGAAAATATTGTCGTAACAAAACCAATGATTGCCTTCGTGAGATACAGAGTACCCCATGATCCGTGACTGATAAATCGGCAATTCGGGCAGCAATTCGGGCCTACGTTCACCCAAGATGGATGTAAAAACCCCCCATGCCTTGCCCCAATTACCAATGTTTTCATTTACCTTAAAGGCGGCCATCTTTGCGCGCCAAACACTTGGATGCATGAGCTCTTTCTGGCTCTTAACATGCTCCATTTCATAATGGTCGGTAAGCAACGAGAAGATGTTTATATATTCCCCTGCCCATATCTTCTCTTTAATAGCCAGAGGGACATGTTGACCCAATTTCTCCCTCCGAGAGGGTGCTGACTCATCCCTCCAAATTGGCAATGGCCGCTTACCTGAACCGGAAGCTGTATCTGCGACCGAAATTGATGGCGATGGTGCCGTCGTCGCTTCCCTTGTTTCCCGCAGCTGCCTCATCAACATCTGCGCGTCGTCAGCCGTGGCGCCCTTGCTACCTTTACCCAACCACGCTGCTAATTGAGCTGCCAGCTCGGGCGGCATATCCTCCCCGGACACGGGGGTGACCACTACGGGAATCGGATTCCCTTCCTCTGGCAAAGGAGTGGGTGCTTCGAGTGGGGTACTGGGACCAGGGTTGTCTCCCCCAGCTGCTCCCCTTCTGGGCCTCTTGCCTTTTCCTCCTGGAGCTGCTCCTGCCAGAGGACGTTTCGACCCCCCTTCCTCGTCTTTCTCCGCCATTCGCTTTTTTAAGTCGGTCACCTCCTTCATGAGAACACGCAGCATCTGGTCGGTAGTCATTCGCTTTCCTGCCTTCTTAGGCATTCTCACGACAGAGTATCTGAAAAACAAACAAGAAAGATTACAACGCTCAAAATTGGCTCTTCGTTCCGTCTCGAGCTCACGTGCAGCGAGGTGGTGCAGCTTCAGAGCACAGGAACAAGAGGATGCTTCCTTGGCTTGTTGCTCCTTTTATCCGTCTTCAGGGCGGGCGTAAACCCGCCCCGGCCTGCCCCGAGGGCGTGGCCCGGCCGCGTCGGTGTCTAGGCCAGCCCACTCCAGGGCGGGAAAAAGGCGCGCCCCGGCTACGCCGCTTCGGGCATACCAGCCGAGACTCGCCTCCCGCCCAAGATGGCTTCCCGGGGGGATCGTGGTACTCCGCCATACGTTCGGGGGGACCGAATGGTCGCCCCTTTCCAGAAAAGCCCTAAAAACATGGTTGTTCAATTCATAAAATTTTAGGCAATCTTTACCATCGCCTCTAGGGGATCTTCACTCATAGCTCCAGGACGCCCTTGGGCAACAGTGCGCTTTACAAATATCACTAACATAACATAACATAACAGTGGAATACAGTGTATTTCATTTTTCACTATGGAAAGGCCATCTGTCCCATAGGATAGAATGGGGAATACTTTGTAACATCTTACAAGTAGAACTTCCCATGAGGACATGATAGAAAGATGGAGTTGTAATGCCTGAACTCCGAATAAAAAATGCATCTTTTAGAGAAGGGGATTTTTATATTGTGTGTTTGAAAATACCACTTTTAGAAAGTGGGTATTTTCTTGCTTAGCCATCCAGTGTGCCTCTGCTGGTTTGTGGATTGACTGTCTGGCTTTGGAGTGACAGGGGCTGGGGATGTGCATTCTCTTTAGACAGCCACTGGGTGAGGGGGTTAAGGTGTGTCCTGCCTTTTTTGGATGAGTCAGGGCTGGGCTGAATTTAGAGTTGGAGGAGGAAATGTCCCTGCACCTGAAAGTGCCTGGTCTGCTTTACACAATACTGACTACACTTCCTGTTGGGAAACTGGCCCATGGAGGACAGAACTGGTTTTGGCTGAGCACAGAGCCTCTCTGCCACAAGAGAACAAAGAGAAATTGTGTGTATAGTTCCAGAACCCAGAAATTGTGAATACTTCTAGACTCAAGAGGAACCTCTGGGAAGGAGAAGAGCTGTGAAGGCTGAAGGAGATGTACTGCCCCTTTGCTGTGTGCTGTCCTGTCTGGAGTTGGTCTGCAGTGGCTATTTCTGCCAAAGAGAGGATGAAGACATTGCTGTGTGCTGTGTATCCTGCTTGAAGAAGATCTCCAAGGGATAGAAGTAGAGCTTGCCTCCTTCTCTGAAGACTCAGGGACATAAAGACTTTACCACCAGCTCCCCTGAACTTCCTTGCTGGGAGTTCTGACCTGCCAAGAGGTGTCTGTTCCTGTGTTGGGCTTCTGGAGGATGTTCCTGCTGCTGGGAGCTGAGAAACGAGAAGCAACAACAGAAGTGTGGCACAGCCACACCTGACAAAACACCACCATGCCGCTGAAGAAACCAATGCAGCGCCTGCCTGTGGCAGGAGAAATCAGCGCACACTGGATCTCATGCACCTATCTACGTAGTTCAAGATCACAGAACCAATTCCGACACAGGCCCTGCTGTGCGACTGCAAGAACTGACGCATTGTGGGACCGCGGCTGAAGAGATCAATGCAGCGTAGTTGCTGCAGCATCAAGAACCGACGTGTCCCTGAATCCTTGCTCGTCACACCAGGGCACAAGTCTACAAAAAAGCTGGGGCTGCCGTAAGAAACCAACTTATCACCTCCCTGCATAGTAAGAAACCGACCTATCACCTCTTCTTCAGTAAGAAACCGATGCATCACCTTTCCTGCGTGGCGGTAAGGAACAGGCATATCAACTCCCCTGGAGCAAGGAACCGACACATCACCTTCCCTGTGCGTAAGGAACCGATGCATCATCTTCCCTGCGGCTGTTTTTGTTTATGATTGTGACACACCCAAGGTACTTTATGTTGAAAGTATCGCATCTATAGGTTGCTATGGACAGAGCTGTTTTTTACCTTTTAAAAGTCATACCTTGAAAACTGTATGTTGGATTTTGGTTGTTTTGATCTTGTTTGATTTAAATAAAGATTATGTATTTTTTTAACTGGTGTGGTGCCCACATGTGGTGTTTTCACTGTATTACTGTATGTGTGCACAAATGCTTTACACACTGCCTCTGAGATAAGCCTGTCTGCTCGTGCCAAGCTACCAAGGGGATGAGCAGTGGTTGTCTAAGGGCATAACTCCCTTACCCTGACTATAAGCAAGGGTCCCTACTTGGACAAAAGTGCAAACCAATAACTAGAGACCCCCATTTCTAACAGCTATGAACTATGTAGGTGGATGCAACAGGCAGCAGCATACTCACAGTCTTAGAAAGCCCCACAACAGAGAAGAAGCTGATACCAGTGAAAAAAGTTGCTGTAGACACACAAAGACACCTGCAAATAGATTTCCAGAAGTGCAAAGTACAATATGTGGGGTCAGTTTGTAATAGACCAAAATGGAGCATCAGCTAAGAAGATATCCAATTGGTACTTTGAATGCATGTAAGGACAAAGGAACTGAAACTTGCAGACAAAGAACAGAGGTGATGGTGGCTAAACCCCTGAGGTTGGAAACCAGTTGGTAATAACAGAGGAACACAGGATCACTATGAGTGAGTGATCCGCATTGTTATCATTATCGGGGTAAATGACAGTTCACTGGTACACTATTGCAAGGATGGCCTCTGAAATGGGAGGCTCTACACTGCAAAACATGCAAATACCAAAAACACAGCTGGCACCTGCCCTGCACCACGCAAAATGTTCTGGACATCAATGCAATGGAAAGTAACGGAAGGCATGATTGGAGTAGAAGGCACTGATACAGGTCAATAGATGTAGCCCACATTATATGCCTATCACCTCTGCAGTATGGCACTTCATACTACACACGTGTTACAATTAGAAAAACTCAGTTGTCCGTTAATAATCTAGGAAATACTTTGCAAACAAATTAGTTAGTGAAGGACAAGAAATACGTACAGACTGCCAGAAGACAAATGTTGGTATTTCAAGACAGTCTGCAATGTGAACAAACAGATACATGATAAAGATCATGTTGCCAAAAAAACAAAGGACAAGACACCAGGCGCATCAAACAATGACTGAGTAAGGGACACAATTTGCACACACATCACTTTTAACTTTAATATGACGAATGACCAGAACCCACCAACCATTATGGACAGATGTGAGTGTTCCAAGCTTGTCCTCCACAATATATCCATATTTCTGACCCTAATGCAGCCTTCTATTGAGAAAGAATGGCACTATTACATTCACCCACATCCTTCCCTATTTCAAAGGCCACTCTAAACAACATACTGAATTCTTCCAAACCGTGCATATGATCCACTTGATCAGAGCAAACAATATAGCTAAGAATTTTCACCTCCACCTGGCATTCAGGAACTTCTTGCAAACTTTTTTATTTTGTTGATAGTTGAATTAGTCTGACAGTATTGTGTATTTTGTTGCATCTGTTTCATCAGCAAGAAAATACCAATTGTATATGTTGCATCCTCAAAATAATTACATCAACATTGTAAGAAATTGGAGGTATTAATTCAGTTGGGTGAGTACTCACCACAAGTAGTAACTAAAACTCTTGCGGGGGTGAACTCTTAAAATCACAAAATTAACATGAGCTCTACCCCCTAATAGCCATGGGACAGAGCAGACCTGTGTAACTTAGAGGTAATATGTAAAGTATGTATACAGTACCAAAACAGTAATAAAATCAAAACACAACACAAGAAGAATTCCAATCCATTGCATTTTCATAGGAAAGCTCAGAGTGAGAAAAATTTTAATTTCATATCCAGAAAAGGTCCTGGGCCAGCTGGATAGTTTTTGCATATTTGCCTGGTGAAGATTTCTGCCTTCAGACTTAGCATAATAAATAAACAAAGGGACCTACGACTCTTAGTAATGGCTAAAAGTTGATTATGTCTGAGTTCCCCTGGTAGTGGTAATAGACCCCGTATTCCCACATGGACATTAGATTTATGAAGGGGTATGAGAAGACAGTTTTAAATTAGTATATGTTAGTTGAGTCTAAAGTACAAATGTTTAGGTATGGTATTTTCTCAACAGTGTTTTTCATTTCTTAATGTTTCATGATTATGATAAATGTACAACATAAAACAATGTCTCAATAGGTGTAAGTTAAGGGTCAAATCTTTGGAAGCACAATTAATTGCTAGGAGCACAAGGGATAGGCAGGGAGACAAAAATTCAATGCGACAAACTGAATTTGTTATATATATTACTTCATATATTTAGACTTGTATGAAAAAATCACTGCGTTACATTAAATGGCATGTAACCTGTGAAATACTGTGCACAAGTGCTCGTAAAATAGTGAATGATGCAAGTGACACGTGAGGAAGTATGTACAGTGACACGAAGGGGAGCAAAAACAAAACAATTGGTGACAGAGTTTACGGTGTAGAGATAACCAAACAATAAATGTGAATATATACAGATTAATTTTAGATGAGTATCCTGGAAGGATTGGTGCCGTAATTTTCACTGTAAGAGTCGACTGCATTTCAACCTATAGAAATGTTTAGGCCATCATCAGGACCAGGTCACAGTTATTTACATGACAGTGCTGTGGATGAGAATAAAAACACTCAATGGTGGCCCATGAGGGGGGGGACTTGAAAATGAATTTAGGATGAGCCCAAGAAGGAGGTTGAGGACAGAGTGCGGCGACCAAGAGGCGCGGTTTGGAGGAATACAACGTGACTAGGCTCAAAGAAAAAGGTTGCAGGGCACCAAGCATGAGGTCCCTGCCGATGGTTTGGGATGCGCAGGATGGTGATCAACATGCTGAAGAGGAGCGGTCAGGATATGCCTGCTTGAGTCACAGGGACTTACACGTAAAGCGATAATGGGTGTCCAGGTCGGAAATGTGAAAGGGTAAGTAAATCGTCAGGTTGAGTCAGGAAGCATCTGTCCAGAGTAGGGAGATGAAAGGGGTAAGTGTAACAATAATGGGTTCATGAAAGGAGGTGGAAAATAATCAGGATGGAAAACTCACAGGTCTGGAAGATAGAACCTAAGAACCTCTGGCAAGGCTGCGGTTAGGGTCACTGGAATTGGAAGGCTAATGCTGGTCCCTCTTGGTCCACCATTTGTTTTTATTCTCACCCACAGCACTGTCATGTAAATAACTGTAACCTGGTCCTGATGATGGCCAAAACATTCCTACAGGCCGAAATGCCGTAGACTCTTATAGCGAAAATTACGGCACCAATCCTTCCAGGATATCCATCTTAAATTCCTCTGTATATATTCATATTTATTGTTTGGGTATCTCTACACTGTAAACTCTGTCACCAATTGTTTTGTTTTTGCATCCCTTCATGTCACTGTACATACTTCCTCACTTGTCATTTGTGTTGGTAACTATTTCACAAGCACTTGTGCACCGTATTCCACAGATTACATGCCATTTAATGTAACACAGTGCTTTTTTCATACGTCTTAATATATGAAGTAATATATATCGCAAATATGCGTTTTTCACATTGAATTTTTGTCTCCCTGCCTATCCCTTGTGCTCCTAGCAATTAATTGTGCTTCCAAAGAATTGACCCTTAACTTACATCCTTTGAGGTATTGTTTTATGTTACACATGTTAACCTTGGTCTCTTTTGGGTTTATGGGCTACCTCTTGATATTGCATATGATAAATGTACAGCATACAATATGAAAGGGCCAGCCAACATGTGTTTTGCCTCTAAGTTGGTGGGCAAGCCTGAGGCTTTCTCAAGGCAATGGTAACCTATTGAGCTTATTATGCACAGTATGTTTTTATGAGACGTTATGTCCTGGAGACGGGGACAACAATCACAAGTCCACTGGAGCCCCCTACCGCCATCGATGGATCTCAGGAGCGGGAAGAGGAAAGCCCAAGAACAACCAGGGACCAGTGCTGGAACAGCCTTGTGATAAATTTGACCTCGAGAATACTAACAGAGATTGAAGATGCCATTTTAAACAGAGGTTTGGTATTTGTAGCCACACATGAAGGTGATACCTTCCAAACTCGCATTGAGATGGTATAACAACCGGATTCTCGGACCAGATAGACTCAGCTCATCAGAGCACCACCAATCCAGCCGGAACGTAATCACCTCCCTCCTTAGGACCTATTTACAACAGGTATCTATGTCTCCTACCCAAGGATGGGGAATTAGCAATGTACATGCCTAAGTTTTCTACAATATCACACTCATATTAGTTAGTCTCGCGGCAACTCAGGCCCAGACCGTTCTACCCTGGGGCAGTTCAGATTATATACCATTACACACTGGCCACAACCAGTGCTCACTCAAGCCACAATCTTGTGGGTATACGTACCAGTATCCTCCCTGGTACTCTCTTTTATCTAACAAGCCACAATCCTGTGGGTATAGACACCAGTGTCCCCCCTGGTGCTCGCTTAACAAGCCACAATCCTGTGGGAATAACGCCGCATCCCAACGACGATCACTTTCCTATGAATACCATTAGCTCTCCATATTGGGGAATCTCTGGCTATTTACTAAGGGTAGAATACTACATATTATGAGTCACAATGATAACCAAATTAGATGATATGCAACTTCAAGGGCTCCTCTCTCCCTCATTATTCAATCACGGCTTATCTGATCGGGAGTTGCGTCCGTTCGCGTAATAGTGATTGACTAGAAGAACAGGTTACCTTTTCATATAAGAATAAGAGGCACATGCCGGTTCACTAAGAACTGGGGTACTTTATTTATCATAACAATAATATCAATATAACACTATACTATAACATATAGCCTGCAAAGGAAAATGAAAGGTTAGAATGTGCACGCTACTAAGAAAGGGTCGACGTCACCTTATTAATATGAAGTCTGGACTCAGCAGTCATCTGGGTTCCCTTCTCGTCTTTGCCTTGGCGCGTCTTTAAGGTCACACCTCTGCAGTCACGGATACACGTCTGCACCGCTATGCTCTGTCTCCTTCGCCTCCCTCCAAGTCACTGGAACCTTCCTCTCATCAGCTGCTTTCTCTCTGGCTGTTCTGAACTACTCCTCTCTCCTCTCAATCGCGGACCATCTTCACTTCTCGGCTTCGATCTTATAACTCAGTTTCAGCCACTCTGGTATTCGTTCTCTTAACTAACTGCTCACCAGCTGCTCCAGCTAAAATAACTCCAAGCTTGTCCCTTCATGGAAAGTTACGGCCAGTAACCTGCTGCCCACCAAATTCTTGTACCTCCCCGTACCAAGGACACGTTCCCAGCCAGCCGGCCTGATGTTGTGTCTTCGGAATGGAGATAAATACAGTCTTTCGATAAGGGCCAGCCTGAGCCGGTTCTTTCCAAGCGAACAACACCTCGTAACTAAAACATTACATTTGACCTAGAAGCATCTCAAGCTGCCGGGGCAGAAAGAAAGATGGAGTCTCTCCCGTTTGAGGCCTACAAGGCCCGAAATAAGCATAACTCCATCGAAGGTATACTAACACTCGTGCAAAAGGACGGATTATCACTAATACTAATTAATCTATCCCCTAACATAAGTTTATAAGCCCTGATCTAAGGAAAAGGGTACGGAATTATATCAACACGCCTTGTGAATAGGCTCTATTTACGGTTCTAATCCTTCCACTAGAATGATAGTAGACTGAAGTCACCTCCAATCACCTTCCCTCAAGGAAGGGCCGAAAAAGTCGGTCAGAACATTTCACCCTTGACTTTAGACTACTAATCATTCGCTAAATGGAACTAACATCTGTAGAAGAATAATATGAAACAAAACTAACTGATCTATTTCTCGTACCAAATCTACAGTACTGGAGTAAGGAAGGAATGCACTGAATAAAGCAGCAAATAGCTACTAAAATGCTAACAGTAATCATCGTAGAGAATGTAAGTCAGGTAACCAATTGAAGAGCCAGTCAAACCAGCCCTGGTCAATGTGTTTTCTAACCTCTTCAGTCAAGTCATGAAGTTTGTCAATATGAGCCTGAATGGATTTAGTGTGATCAGATAGATTAAAGCAGCAAAGGCCCTCAAAGTCAAAACAGTCATGTCCATGTTTGAGTAAAAGATAATCAATGGCAGCCCGGTTCTGCAAAATAGCTCTGCGTTCACCCTGGGCATCCAGTAACATGTCAGATAAAATTGTAGAAGTATGATTAATGGATTTGACCATCCAGCAAGCCATCTTTCCGATGGACTTAGCATTGTAGACAGCCAAGGCTGGACCACCAATAATTGAAATAGCTAAGCTAAGGTATTCAGATTTGGAATATAAATGCAGGGAAGAATCACAGTCTCCGTGTAACATCATAGCATCACGAACAACACGGGAATATGTATTAGGATGTGAAGAAAACATCAATAAGCTTAGTCTAGTGATGGCACACAGGCCTCCGGAAATGTTTGCAGGAATGTAGGGCCAGGAGGTATTACCACAAGAGAAAAGCCATCCAGAAGGTAACAACATTGTACGATAATGGCTAGGGGCAACTACTAAACTTTTGCAGGTCATATTATTTTTAACAGAAGTACATGATTTCAGAGGTCTTCGGGAGCACAAAGTTCGTTCATGAGTCGAAAAAGAAGTGGCCGCCCTCAATTTCAAATGCATACATTCAGTAATTGCATTGGGATCACATGTAAGAAAGAAAAATAAATCACCTTGAGTAATATTATATGTGGTTATTCGGGAATGAATTGGTGGTATTGGATCTAAAAGTACAGTGCATAAAGGACAATACTCATGGGTTGCGAAATCACCAAGAATGACATTGGGGCGGGCATTTGATATATTAAAGATATGGGTTAAAGTCTCCAACGAAGCGGGGACAGCAACCAAACAGGTCGCTAGAATGTCAGTCACTGAACGCATCGGTGTCAAGAAAAAATGTGGAGAATTGGTAACTCGTTTAGCTAAAGTAGTCCAAAAATTAGATGATGAATCCCACGCAGCAAAGGAACGCGGTACTCGGGTTATCGAATCAACCAAAGTCTGTGGGTTCCCTCCTTTCCCGTCATAGCAGACCAAAAGGAGTCTAACGCCGACACATCCTGCAGCAACAGTCCAGAGAGTGATCTGAAAGAAAATCAAATACAGGCATTATTCATTCTCGTAAGTAACATTTGTCAGCCTGGACAGCTTCCCAGCTATCTTTCCCTGGTCTCATGACTAGAATTGTATTATCATGACCGGTTGCAATAATTTCAGCTTGTTCAGGGGGATTTTTAGGCGATTGCATCCATGGATTATCCGAGGAGCCAAAACCTTTTTGTCCTCGTACAGTTAGCAACGTTGGGGCAGTGCCTTTCTTAATCTCACCACTGAAAACAGGCATTATCAGCAACTGAGCAATTCGGTCTGTTTTGTGAATCGATAAATCAACCTCACTGCTATTCAGCAGGAGCACCTTAATCTCTCCCTGATAATCACTGTCAATGACTCCTCCGAGTACTTGAATGCCTTTTAAGGCCAGGCCCGATCTAGGGCCAATCAGTCCAAAATTTCCAGTTGGTATACAGACACCAACACCAGTTTCAATGATAACTCGATCTCTGCTTTTAATGGTGGTGTCATTCATGGCATGCAGGTCCAAGCCTGCAGAACCTGGGGTTGCTCTGCATGGAGCCAGTGCTCCGGGGGAAATTTCCCAGTACATTACAGTATGGGCAACAGTGTTTGGCTTTGCATCAATAGCTGGAGGAAATAAACGCATTAATGGAGATTCAACATTTAAAAATGGACGATTATTTAGAATTAATAGTGCCTGAAACAAATAATCTCTCCAATTCTTATATTTATTGTCAGTTAATTTTCCCAATTGATCTTTCAGCAAACCATTCATTCTTTCAATAGGCCTGATACCTGTGGATAATATGGTATATGAAATACCCATTCGATGTTATTTTCCACACAAAATTCCTGCACCAATCTTCCACGAAAGTGGGATGCATTATCAGATTGAATTTGAAATGGAACACCATAATAGAGCATAATCAATTCCAATGTTTAATGGTATTCACTTGGGTAGCTTGTTTACAGGGAAAGGCCACTAAAAGGCCACTGTATGTGTCGACAATTGTACAAACGTATTGGCAGTTTTTACTCATAGGGAGTGGACCAATATAATCAATCTGCCAAATTTGAGCGGGCAATTTTCCTCGATGTAAATGACCTTTAACAATTTGAGGTACTTTTCGTTGTCTGGAATGTTGACAAATAGGACAATGCAAAATGGTGTCTTTAATCAAATTTAAAGGAATATAAATTCCTCAATCAGCAGCCCACCTGCTAGTAGCTCTCTCTCCAAAATGTCCTGCTTTCTGGTCAGCCCATTTCGCCAATCCCGCCAAATCAGAATCTTGCATGTCCACCACTGCCTCAGCAATTTTAGATTTCTCATCTGCAATATTATGAAAGAATTTGTCAAGGGAGTACTTTGTGGGAGCATTTCCCAAATTTCTTGCCATAATTCTTTACCCCAAAGTTCTTTAGAATGCAATTCCCAATTACGAGAATGCCAGGTTGGTAACCAAACCGCCAGTCCATTAGCAGTGGACCAGGAATCAGTAAAAATGTGACACGTACCAGGTAACTCTTGTTTTAGAACTTGGTAAACAGCATACAATTCAGCAAACTGACTACTCTTTCCTTCACCAGTTGTGCTCAGCAATTTTTGTGTGATGGGATTATAGGACACTGCTTTCCAATGTCTTTTCTCTCCTATATACCTTGCTGAACCATCCGTAAACCACACATGGCTTCTGTCCTCCGGGAACAGATCATCAAATGGCTTACCCCACTTAACAGGGGATTCCTGCACTACAGGTACCGAGCAATCACTCCCAATCTCAATCGATGGCACCTGCGCCACTTGCTCATGTAATGATGCCACACCTTTCGGTCCCACACGTGCCCTGTCTTGTATGTACCATTTCCACTTAATCACACTCGCCTCTTGAGCATGTCCAATTCGATGAGTTTACGGCGAACTCAAAACCCACTGCATTATAGGAATTTCAGGTCTCATAATCACATCATGTCCCAAAGTCAATTGCTCGGTATCCACCAGAGCCCAATAACATGCAAGCAACTGTTTCTCAAAAGGTGTATAACGCTCACCAGCATCGGGTAACTTTTTAGTCCAGAAACCTAATGGTACTTTACATTTGCCTTGTTTTTGCCACAAACTCCAATTTGCATAAAGACCTTGCACGGACACATTCAAATCCACATCACCATCGCACACAGGCCCTAAATCCAAAGCATACTGGATCGTTTCTTTTGCCAAATTAAACGCATCCTATTGTAGTTTACCCCATTCAAATACATTCTTTTTGCGAGTGACTCGATATAAAGGGGCCAATATCTGACTCAAATGGGGAATATGCTGGCGCCAAAAGCCAAATAAGCCAATGAAGCTTTGGGCTTCTTTCCTGTTTCTTGGGACTGCAAAATCAAGAAGTTTCTGTTTCACTTCTGGAAATACTTCTCTGTGACCTTCATGCCCATTGATGCCTAAAAATTTCACATTTTGAGATGGACCTTGCAACTTATTGGGATTGATTTCCCAACCTTTTTCGCGTAAACAATCAATAATTTGATCCCTGATCTAACTGGGTCTGAACTTGGTCTTGTGTCTCACCTTGGGGAAGACTTTTAAACGTCATTTGACGTCCATTTCATGTAAAACTGAATTGTTCCTGACACTCAGGGGCAATCGGAATTGAAAAGAACGCATTGGCAATATCAATGGACGCATACCATGTACCTGGATGTTTTTGATTTCTTTCAATTAAAGTAATGATGTCTGGTACTGCAACAGTCAAAGGGGGTCTGTGTTTGTTCAATTCGCGGTAATCAACAGTCATGCGCCAAGAATTATCACTCTTGCGTACGGGCCAAACAGGATTATACCAAGCAGAAGTAACTGGAGTTATAACTCCTGCATCCACCAAATCTTGAATTGTAGCACTAATTTCTTCATGGCCACCTGGAATACGGTACTGTTTCTGAGAAACAATTTTTGTAGCCTGAGGAATTTTTATGGGGGGCATTCTTAAACGACCAACCCGTACAGGTCTGGACGATATATAATGTTTAGATCCAAATTGATAACAGCCGTCATCTAAATGCAAAGTCATTCCTTTTAAAATGTCAATTCCAATTATGTATTCCAAAAGTGGCACAACCAATACAGAATATTCTTTTCGGGGAATTCTGCCTATTCTCATTTCAAGTGCAGTTTGCACTGCGGGGGTTTCCTTTCCACCTAAACCAGTAATTGTGAAAAATTGGCCTTTAAATTTCTTTGATTTTCCAAGAATAAGAGTGGCCTCCGCTCCCGTATCTACCAATGCTCGGGCCCTTTGGATATTACGATGTTTCCAGAAAACTTCAATATCTACATAGGGTCTATTGTCTTTGTGAGCCCACCTGCGTACTGGAGCTTGACCTATTTCCTAGTCATTTTTACTGCATTCTGTCAACCAGGACAAATCAGGATAAATGCTCTCATATTTCTTGGGTGTCAAAACATCATGTTCATATCCATCTCCATTACGAAATGGATTCCTGTCATCTGTATGATATTGTGAATTTTGATCGGAAAGTCTGTGTCGATCCTCCCTTCTCCTCAACTCAGGGGACTGATCCCTTTCCTCCTATATCTGCTGTTAACACGGTCATCTCTCCCCCTTTCTCTTTCCCCCTCTCGCCCTCTCTCTTTTTCACGGCGAGGGGACACATCACGCTCACGCCGTTGTTCACCACGACGAACAGAATCATCACGATGTCTTTCATCCCCACAGTCATCAGAATATCCATGATCACAATCATTCTTTCGTACACGTCGGGCACTCTCCTTCCGATCCAAACCACGCTTGCGAAACATGTCCCACAAGCGATTATTAGGCTCACCATCAATGTCTTCCTGTTTCACACCATCAGCCAACAGTGCAAGAAACATATCACGTCTAGAGAATTTATGCTCACCAGGAGTACGAACCTCGGGTCTGGACTGCCTCTCAGGTTTAAACCAGTCACCCAACTCACCACGCTGACGAACAGATTCAAGCACCATAGACAAAGCATTGCCAGTTTGATTGATCAACAAAGTCATCATAACCTGTTTATAAGCAACGGGGGAAGAACGGATGATGCGATTACGCACAGAAGAAGTTAACAAACCGTCCAACAACCTGTCAGCTGTACTCAGAAAAATCGCAGTTTTCATCACCTCCTCTTTCAGCCGTTGCGCCGCATCGCGCAAGGTATACCACGGCTTGTCATTCACAGGCCAATCAGATTCAGTAGGGTATTTATGATTACAGCCATCAGTCGCTAACTGGAGCAGATTAATCTGGCCAGCAGGCCGTTGTCGAAATCGTTGCAAAATGTCACTAACTTCCTGTTGTGTAAAATCTTCCAAACTATCCATAGCAATACCATTTGGATTAGCAGGAGTCTGTTGTAATTTACGTCGAAAGACCGGATGCGCAGAAACCTCCAGACGAGCATCCGAAGAAGTCCGATCCATAGATTTAAAAGGTCAATCAGAATGTGAAACGTCATCAGAACGGGAAGAGCGACCACGGTCGCCGGAATCATCATGTTTATCACAAGAAGTAGATTTACAGTCGCGTGCGGAGCGAGAAAACTCGCGCCTATCAGATTCCTCAGCCGAGGAACCAGAATCATTCGAGTCCCAGATATTACCATCCCATTCATCAGGATTCCAGTCCAGCCCGGCTTTCGCCACGACTAGACGCACCTTCCGTTTGGAAACACGACCACGACGATTCTTATATTTGTATTTCGCAATTCGAACAGCAGCCCTCTCGGCTATCGTCTGATAAGTTTCAAGTTTGTCGGCAAGCAATTTATTTTGACATCGCAAAAGAGTATGAGCATTCTGCACTTCAACAAACTTTTCCTCCATATCTACATATTGCTTCTGCAATTTCAAAAGTTTCTCATGTACAATCCTGTACGCAGTTAAAACAATCCAACCTCTGCGTCCTAAAAGAGGAAGCTCCTCACCCTTCACTACTGGCGCTTTCTGCAAGCAAGAAATCACGGTAGCCAGCTCCGCCTGCTCCAAACAAGAACTCCAGTTCTCACTCAAACCAGTAGAATCGGCCCACTCACGCGCCAAGGCCTCGTAAGGTGTTGATTCCAAGCCAGGATTTTCAACAGGCAATTTGAAAGTAGATTTCGACCTCCGCAAAAACATTTTGACAAAACAAAAAGATATATATAACTATTAACAAATAATATACAAACTAAACCACGTATGAGCCGAGCGCAAACGAACAAGATAAAAACAATACAGCGCACACAGGCTTCGTAAACAGTTCGTGACGCCAGATGTAACGACCGGATTCTCGGACCAGATAGACTCAGCTCATCAGAGCACCACCAATCCAGCCGGAACGTAATCACCTCCCTCCTTAGGACCTATTTACAACAGGTATTTATGTCTCCTACCCAAGGATGGGGAATTAGCAATGTACATGCCTGAGTTTTCTACAATATCACACTCATATTAGTTAGTCTTGCGGCAAATCTTGTGGGTATACGTACCAGTATCCTCCCTGGTACTCTCTTTTATCTAACAAGCCACAATCCTGGGTATAGACACCAGTGTCCCCCCTGGTGCTCGCTTAACAAGCCACAATCCTGTGGGTATAACGCCGCATCCCAACGGCGATCACTTTCCTATGAATACCATTAGCTCTCCATATTGGGGAATCTCTGGCTATTTACTAAGGGTAGAATACTACAATATTATGAGTCACAACGATAACCGAATTAGATGATATGCAACTTATCCTCTACTTCAAGGGCTCCTCTCTCCCTCATTATTCAATCACGGCTTACCTGATCGGGAGTTGCGTCCGTTCGCGTAATAGTGATTGACTACAAGAACAAGTTACCTTTTCATATAAGAATAAGAGGCATGCCGGTTCACTAAGAACTGGGGTACTTTATTTATCATAACAACAATATCAATATAACACTATACTATAACATATAGCCTGCAAAGGAAAATGAAAGGTTAGAATGTGCACGCTACTAAGAAAGGGTCGACGTTACCTTATTAATATGAAGTCTGGACTCAGCAGTCATCTGGGTTCCCTTCTCGTCTGTGCCTTGGCTCGTCTTTAAGGTCACCTCTGCAGTCACGGATACACGCCTGCACCGCTATGCTCTGTCTCCTTCGCCTCCCTCCAAGTCACTGGAACCTTCCTCTCATCAGCTACTTTCTCTCTGGCTGTTCTGTACTACTCCTCTCTCCTCTCAATCGCGGACCATCTTCACTTCTCGGCTTCGATCTTATAACTCAGTTTCAGCCACTCTGGTATTCGTTCTCTTAACTAACTGCTTCACTCTGAATGCTCTGATCTTAAAGGTCAAAGCTCACCAGCTGCTCCAGCTAAAATAACTCCAATCTTTCTATGAGAGTATAAGCTTCTCGATCTGTCTCGGACTTTAAAATGGCGACTGTCTGCCCTGAAATAATTAATGGCATTGATGCTAACGGCTAGCTGCCGCCTACAGACTGACTCATTCACTGCCTCATGCTTTCACTAATATGGAAGCTTGTCCCTTCATGGAAAGTTGCTGCCAGTAACCTGCCGCCCACCAAATTCTTGTACCTCCCCGTACCAAGGACACGTTCCTAGCCGGCCGGCTTGATGTTGTGTCTTCGGAATGGAGAAAAATACAGTCTTTCGATAAGGGCCAGCCTGAGCCGGTTCTCTCCAAGCGAACAACACCTCATAACTAAAACATTACATTTGACCTAGAAGCATCTCAAGCTGCCGGGACAGAAAGAAAGATGGAGTCTCTCCCGTTTGAGGCCTACAAGGCCCGAAATAAGCATAACTCCATCGAAGGTATACTAACACTCTTACAAAAGGACGGATTATCACTAATACTAATGAATCTATCCCCTAACATAAGTTTATAAGCCCTGATCTAAGGAAAAGGGTACGGAATTATATCAACACGCCTTGTGAATAGGCTCTATTTACGGTTCTAATCCTTCCACTAGAATGATAGTAGACTGAAGTCACCTCCAATCACCTTCCCTCAAGGAAGGGCCGAAAAAGTCGGTCAGAACAGATGGCCAAATTCTTTTGCAAAATCAGACTTCATTTTTTCTTTGCTAAACATACTAGAGATGAGATGGAGATAACAAACACCAATACTGGCCTAAAAAAACAATCCACTTTCAATCCTCCTATACAAGGCATGCCTGCTAAAGTCTTTGGGGGTTATTAGGATGGCGGGTGGACTTTGCCCGCCCGCAATCCTCGTGCCCGCCATGGCCATTATGATGCACCCGCCACACTGGCGGGCGCATCATGGATTCATAACATTGCGGCGGGCGGTGTTCATACCGGCACCCGCCGCAATGTTATGAATGCATGGTATGCAATTGCATACACAAAGCGGCAGGCACCGCGCAGTGCCTGCCGCATTGTGTATGTGGTACCCCCCCACCTCGCCTTCACCATGGCGGCCCACAGGGGGCCCCCAAAGTAAAGACCGCCTGCCTTTTCGTGGCGCATTGCCGCCACGGAAAGGCATCTCCCACAGCCCATCGTAAAATGGCTGGCGGTGTCTCATAGACACCGCCACCATATAAACCCTTTTCCGTCCGCCGGGGTCCCCCCGCCATAGTAATATGGCGGGGGGAAATGGGTGGCGGGCGGGCAAGGATGTCTGGCGGATCGCCACCGCCTGCATGGCGGTGGCGATCCGCCCGACATCTTAATGGGCCCCTTAGTGTTTGAACAAGCAGTGGAGAAAGACATTGCTATACTGCACCAAAAGGAAGATCATTCCTTTGTGAATTTACCAAGAATTGAACAGCAATCCCTTCGCAGCCTTACGTCTGGTGAATAGTTAACTATCAAACCAGCCGACAAAGGCAGTGCAATTGTCTTATTAGATACCACTACTTATCCGGCAGAGTGTCTCAGACAATTACAAGACAGAAAAGCGTACTGTCCTCTCGATGTAGATCCAACAGAGAGATTTAGAACCACCATTACTCACATGGTAGAAGAAGCATTGGTCGAAGGGTGGATTACACCACAAGAGGCAGGTTTCTTAAGTACTGAATTTCCCATTATGCCATACTTCTATGTCTTGCCTAAGGTTCGCAAGGCACAGAGACCTCCACCTGGGCGCCCTATTATTTCAGGGATAGGGTCTATTTTAAAACCTTTGTCTACTTTTGTAGACTATTTTCTGCACCCAATGGTCAAGGAGTTGCCTACCTTCCTACAAGACACCAAAGATGTTCTTTGCTTGTTACCTGATATTGAGTTTGACACCATGACAGATCATCTGGTGTTATTTGATGTAAAATCATTAAATACCTCTTTCCCTCAGGACGACACCTTGGAGGTGATTACCACTCTGTTGACAGAGAGGAATCTTGATTCTACTACTCCTGTCCAGTTCATCATGGCATGCACCAGCCTTGACATGAAGGAGAACTTTTTTCGTTTTGAGGACACGATCTATCTGCAGACGTCAGGCACAAGTATGGGAAGCGTTTTCGCTCCAGGTCTAGCGAATCTTTATGCCCATAGCTTTGAGCAGGAACACATTTTGACACCTACGAATCCCTATCGTGACTCAATAAGATTGTGGAAATGCTATATCAATGATATTCTTGTCATATGGCGAGGGAACATTGATAATCTACATCTGTTTCTACAATGGCTTAACAGCAGGAATGAGTTTCTGCGATTCACGGTGGAACATGACAAACACCAGTTGGCTATTTTGGATCTGTTGATATCAGCTACCCCCTCGGGCTTTGCGTCAGAACTTTACAGTAAACCTATGGCACGCAACTCACTGCTATGCTATGACAGCTGCCACCCCAGGTCCTTAAGAAATAACCTTCCGTTTGGACAGTTTCTGAGAATCCAAAGAAATTGTTCTACAAAAGAAGGTTTTAGAGAACATTCTTCCTCTTTGGCTGAACAGTTAAAACTGTAGAAATACCCAAGGAGGCTGGTGCACCAATCACTGAAACACGCTTCTAATAACAACAGAGAAGCACTGTTGAAACCAACAATACCGAAAGAGAAAACGCAAAGACTGACTTTTGTGAACACCTATCGCACGATGTCAAACGAAATACAGGAAGTCGTTAGAAAACATTTGTCGATCCTGAACACTGGACAGGATTCCATACAGCTCCCTCTCTTTGTGTTCAAATGTGGTCCCAACTTAAAAGATCAACTGGTGCACACACAACCTAAAAATAAAATACAACGAGCTGTTGGCACATTATGGGATCTACCAGCTGTTCAGGGGCACCATCCCTGTGGTAAATGCACAGCATGCCCTCAAACATGAAAATAAGTGACCATAGATATAGGTACTGGTCGTCAGTGGCAACAAAAGAAGTTCACCAATTTTCACCAATTGTAACAGTGAGAAGTTAATTTACATGATTACTTGCCCATGCCAGTTAAGATAAATAGGCATGACGACACATAAAATCAAATTATGTATCTCCGAGCACAAGAACACAGTACGCTGTAGAAAACAGGCAACAAGATTCCCAAGCCACTTCCTAAAAGTCAAACATGGCCCATCTGAATTTGAGTGGACGGTTTTAGAACAGCCGTTCATCCCAGACCATGTAACAGATATTTACAAATATCTGCTGATCATTGAACAGAAATGGGTGTTTAAGCTAGGGACTGATGAAGGGGGTTTGAATGATGAAATCCCTTGGATGTCACGGTGAGGTTGGACATCAACTCCCATTTTCTCATGTGGCACTAACTCCTTATAATAATAGATTTGTTGTTGTTCCTGTAATACATGCATGGGGTCAACTAATCCTTATTATAAGGTAGAGTGCGTATATCCCATACTACCCTCCTTCTGTAACCAATGATGTATCCTATAACAAGAGAGGAGCACATCACACTCATTACTCGGCTCATTATCAAAGCCCTCCTCTCCTTATTGCTGCATCAATCCATCCAAGGTTCCTGTCTTTACATAAAAATCCCTACATGAAGATTCACGAATGCAGATTAAAAATAAAATAGCCACTGCATATGAATCATGCTCATCTTAACACTGTGGATAAAGTTTTGTTGATGGATGGTACATACACGTAGGCTCTGGCTTATGTTTCGTCTAACACCTTTAATAACAACTACGTAACACCGTAATTTATGTGCAGATACAGACACATTGTAATTATGTTCACTACATCATTGTCAACAAAGTTTTGTTGACGGACGATGATACACACACATACACTTACGAAGGCTGATGTCTGTGTGTAAATCCTGAATGCTTTAAAAAAAAACAACAGTATAAGGAATGTCCATGATATACATTAACTATACTATACATAAACTGAGATAATCCCTCATAACAACAATGTGTCCGTAGAGATGTAGTCACTATCGGCATGTATTAGTGTAAAGAACGGGAGGAGGCAGTAATAAGGTTTAAACTTATTTATTTTATAAGTAGCAGTATAAGACCCACTGGTGCTAGAGTTTAGGCATCTCTCCAGATCAGCTCCAACCGCTTCTCTGAAGTAGAACCTAGACTCACAACAATAGCATTCTGAATTACATACCAAGGAGTCTAAATGAAGTAAAAAAACTACAGAACTAAAGAATAGTAAAAGAACTACAACAGAAATAGAAAACATATACCACATGTTCCTTTTCCAACAAAATAAAACAAAATAAAACAAAAAACAAAATTAGTCTAAAACATACTCACAAAATTTCTTAGGCAATTTCACATTCCTTTTAGATGAAAGAGGAATATCCTGAACAGAAGAGCTCATAGAGCCATCATCCCCATGAACAGTGTCAGCAAAATCAGAAGAAGGCAAACAAGCATTGTCAGGAACAGAGTCAAGACATTTCTCAGCATTGTCATTGGAATGAACAGATTCAGAAACAGAATCAAAACATTTCCCAGCATTGTCATTGTCATCAGAATGAACAAAATCATTAAATGAGACACCATCTCCCATTTTTGCAAAGAAACATTCCTGACCTGGTTTAAGAACAATCACCGAACCTTTGCACCACCAACCCTTGTCCTTTAGCAAAACAGTAGAATTGGTGACATCCTCTACTTGAAATGGTTCAGAGAACTTGGACAAACCCTTGGGTGTAAAGGATGGTTCAACAATTCTCACCCAGTCACCAATAGTTATATTTTTGTTCTTACAATGATGAGACAAATCATGATAAGCCTTTCCAGACAAGCGAGCTGAAACCATATTGTCCCTTGCCTTAACAATGGAATCCTCTAAACTGATTTTATTAGACTTCACATTACTAATTAAAGGCATAAACATGCATCTAGGTTTCCTGCCTCTCATTAAAAAATAAGGAGAAACACCAGTGCAAGAATTAGGAGTCAAGTGATAACTCCAAATCTTCTCCTTTAAAAACTCAAAAACATCAAGTTTGCTCTCCAAAGCGGCCTGAATGCCCTCCTTAAAAAATCTGTTTGCCCTCTCCACCTGACCATTGGAGCGAGGACTATAAAGAGGGGCTCTATAAAGCAGTAACACCAAACCTATTCAAAAAAACTTGCATCTTACTGAAAACAAATTGGACACCATTATCCGACATCAAAGAAACAGGTGCCCCCTCAACCCTAAAAATGTTATCCAAAAAACGCACAACTTCATCAGTAGTGGGATGTTCTACAAAAGAAAAATAAATCCATTTGGAAAAATCATCAATTAAAACAATTAGAAATCTCATTTCCCTACCCAGACACTCGAAAGGTCCGGAAAAATCAATAGAAAGTCTCTGCCAAGGACCTGTAGGGCCACTATCTAAAGACAACGGTTCAGAAGCGTCTTTCCAGTGCTTATCAGAATTAATGCAAACTGAACAGTTATCAACAAATCTTTCAACAGAGGCATCTAAACCAGGTCACCAGTAATGGCACAACAATTTCTTGGTTCCAGACACACCAGGATGCCCAGAATGTGCTAAACAAATGATCTTGTCTCTAAGACCAGCTGGTGGAATAAACAAATCTTGTCTCAACAAAATGTCAGTTTCAATGGACAATTCCTCAGACACCTGTGCAAAACTCCTCAGAGGTAATTCTAAACTCTTCACAGAAGGCCAACCATTGGTAACATAAAATGTAACCTTCTCTAAAACACTATCTTTGGCTAGATGATGATTCCATTCCTTCTCATCAATACCAAAACAACAAAACAACAAAATTCTAGAGCATCAACAGAAGCTACCACACATTCGTGCAGATCCACAACTTCATCACTGGAATCATCAACCGGGGGTAACCTGGACAAGCAGTCTGCAGTGACATTTTTCCCTCCAGGAATGTGCTGAATCACAAAATTGAATTCCTGTAGTCTAGCAATTAGCCTAACTAATCTGGATGAAGCATTACCACTTCTCACACCATCTATCATATAGACAAGCGGTTTATGATCAGTTACCAAAGTAAAAGGTCTTCCCCACAAAAAAATCTTAAACTTTTCAACAGCCCACACACAGGCTAGGGCCTCCTTCTCAATAGTACTATAGTGAACTTCCGCACCCCTAATGCCTCTGGAGATGAAAGAAATGACTCGTTCTTTACCTTCAACAACACCGCACCCAAACCAATGGTACTATCATCAACAGTCACAAAAGAATCACCTTCAGGATCAAAGGTATTTAGTCCAGGTGCCTTAGCTATAAGATTAACAACCTTTACAAAAGCGGATTCATGAACATCTGTCCAAACAAACTTTGCCCCTTTCTTTAGCAATAGTCTAAGTGGCTCCACAACCAAAGCATATCCCTTCACAAACTTAGCATAAAATTCGCTTAAACCGAGAAATGAGCGCAAAGTATCCTTGTCTTTAGGTTTACTACAATTCTCCAAGCTTGTAATGATGTCTTTTTTCGGAAAAATGCCTTCCGGAGTGATTTTGTGACCCAAATAGTTGATTTCACTGACCAAAAACTTACACTTATCTTTACTAACTGTCATACCCTTGTTGTTTAAGGTGTTTAAAACTTTCTCCAAGATAGAATTATGATCACTAATGGTCTTTGCAAAAATTAGAATATCATCCTGAAAGGACTGTACCCCTTTAAGACCGTGAAATAGACTCTCAATCAACTTTTGGAACACGCTGGTAGCTGATGCCGGGACAAAAGGCATTCTCAGAAATCTATATAGACCAAACGGAGTAATAAAGACTGTCAGATCTTTTGACTCCTCCACAAGAGTCACCTGATGATAGGCGGATTTAAGATCAATAATCGAGAAAAACTTTGCACCATTCACAGCCGCCAACATCTCTTGTATCCTAGGCAGGGGATAGGTTTCAATCACAATGTTTCTATTTAGTGAACGAGGGTCCACACATAGCCTAATATCTTGATTTTTTTTAGGAGCGATCACTATGGCAGAAACCCACTCAGAACTGTCAGTAGGTTCTATGATACCCTGAGAGCACAGGTCATCTAAATGTAAATTTAAGTTTGTCTCCCACTCCCAAAGGTACCATACGAACCTTATGTTGAACAGGCAAAGCATCTTTTTTTAGCTTAATCTTGTGAGAAAATCCTTTTACCTGTCCCACAACATCCTCAAAAACTTTTTCATGCTTGTGAAGAATGGAAGATAAATAATCACCTTCTAAAATGATGTTGTTAACAGGCATATCTCTTAACTGGATTGGATGATCAGAACCTGGACATAAATTTACACCAAGCTTACCAAGATCAAACCAACCCACAATATTCTTCCCATCAATTGCCACGTATATTTTGGTAAAAATTTGCCGAGTTTCAAATTTTAAATAATCTTCAAAGAAACCCAACATTTTAATTTTAAAATTACCAAACACTTTAGGGTTTATGTCAGAAGT
This sequence comes from Lissotriton vulgaris, assembly GCF_964263255.1. NCBI lineage: Eukaryota > Metazoa > Chordata > Amphibia > Caudata > Salamandridae > Lissotriton > Lissotriton vulgaris. Next base: position 53,628 of record NW_028242976.1, read on the forward strand.
TTTGAGTTTTACACCATTCCAATTTTCTTTGAAAAATACGTCTGACAAAATGGTTACTGGCGAACCAGAATCCGCCATGGCCTCAAACCCAACTTTTCCGACATAAACAGTTCCCAAAGGAGCCTTAAAGGGAAGAATGACATTGCTAATTTAGCTATCAAATGCATCATCATAAATAGTAATGATTACATTTTGCATATCATTTTCAAAATTAGATACATAACTGACTGTAGTATTCACATTTCTTTTAAGAGTTTTACAAAATGAAGAAAAATGACCATTTATACCACACTTAATACATTTCTTTTTGAGTGCAGGACAATCAGAAGAATTCGCTAAATGTGATTTAGAACCACATCTAAAACAACTTAAACCAGACTCCCTGTTTGTCTTGAAATAGTTATTTCCTCGGGTTTGAACTGAACAAATGGAAGATACACTTGCACTTTTAACAGACTCAGCTTCAATCATTTTGGAAGATTCTATAGACCTTTCAATGCCTTTGACTAGAACGATTACTTCCCCCAAAGTAGGATTGCGGCACGCTAAAAGTCTTTCTTGTACCTTTTTAGAAAAGCAATTAAATACAAATTGATCTCTGATAGAGATGTCAACAAAGGCTCCAAATTCACAATTGGCAGCTAATACCCTCAAAGCTGCTACGTAGTCTTCAACAGACTCATCACTCAATTGCTTCCTTTTGTGAAAAGCATGTCTCTCGATCATGACATTGGGTTCGTCTTCAAACTGCTTTTCTAGTCTAGCAACAGCTTCTAAAAACACATTCCAAACATCTCCTTCACCTCCTGGTGCCGCAATAGGTTCAAGATTCTTAAAAATTTCGATTGCAGCTGTTCCTAAATAACTGAAAAGAATAGCTTTCTTCCTTTCTGCAGACAACTTAGTTCTGTCAATTGCAACAATATAGTTTTCAAAAGACTCAAACCATTTCTTCCAACGCAACTTTGGTTTTCCAGGAATTTCCCAAAAAACTGAAGGTTGATTGCAAATTTGGGAAGAAGCCATGTTAAACAATGAACAAAAATTTAAGATGTGAAACAAAATGTTAATATTCACAGAAGGTGGGAGTGTGCAAATCACTGAAGTTAAAAGTAACTTGCACTTGAAGTAAAAGTGTGCAAATCACTGAAGTTAAAAGTAACTTGCACTTGAAGTAGAAGTGTGCAAATCACTGAAGTTAAAAGTAACTTGCTCTTGAAGTAGAAGTGTGCAAATCACTGAATTAAAAGGTAACTTCCATTTTAAATAAAAGTGTGCAAATCACTGAAGTTAAACAATAAAAAAAACGAATTGCTTAAAAGTGAGCGAGTCACTGTACCCGCTGAAAAAGGATTAAATAAATGTTTAAAATCGATGAATAACTTTAAAGTGAGCGAATCACTGTGTTCGCCGAAAAGACACTAAATTTGCGCTTTAAATTAGAACGACGTAAGCGCCCCATCCGTGAAAATTTCACTAAGTGCACATAAAATGGCCGCGACGTTACGTCTAAAGACGATGCGTTCCACAGAAGTTTATGCGTTTCAACACGCAATCACGTGACTGCATACAGTGTCACAGAGCTCGGGACACAGTCAGATGTACGTCAGGCAGCTTCCAGCGCATGAAGTAAGCGCAAGCGATATCCAACAGCCAAGGAAATAAGTAAGGACCGTTTTAAATCCAATAGAGAAATAAAATCGTAACAGTACCTTAGAATATCTGAAAATTTCAGGGATTTCACAAAAGATGCCCAGATCTTCAATAAATGGACTGTGGTAGCCGGTACAACCACACAGAGGGTCCGTATCGATTAACTTCTTAGAAGACAAAGTTTTCCTTTCTTTTTTTAAAAAAACTAGCTACACAGTGGGCCATTAAATAATTAAATAAACCTCGTCGCCATTGTAAAGAGCGGGAGGAGGCAGTAATAAGGTTTAAACATATTTATTTTATAAGTAGTAGTATAAGACCCACTGGTGTTAGAGTCTAGGCATCTCTCCAGATCAGCTCCAACCGCTTCTCTGAAGTAGAACCTAGACTCACAACAATAGCATTCTGAATTACATACCTAGGAATCTAAATGAAGTAAAAGAACTACAGAACTAAAGAATAGTAAAAGAACTACAACAGAAATAGAAGACATATACCACAATTAGTACCACTAAACTACATTTCCCATGATTCTGGGTATGCAGAGTTGCAATCACGTGACTGCCGTTCCGCATCACTTGATCCTATGACGAATAAAGATGGCACACACACACTGCTGGACACCTCCCCGAGAAGGCCCAGTAGACCGTCTGGAGTACCAACGGAGAGTTGAGCCGGCATGGTGTGTGTGTGACTTTAATGAGAGAAACACCCAGGCGTGCGTTGGATGTGTGCGACTTATAGGCACTCTACAGGGTACACGAGGTTCGCGTGTTTCTTGACTTTTTCCTTGGAAGCATTTGGCGGACGTAATGCTTGGGGTTGAGCAGCCAAAGTGAATGATGGTTTGTATATTAGAGTACGGACCATTTGAAGCCCGGTTTAACTGCAGGGCCTTGTATCTTTGGGCATTTCGCATAATCTTCCGAAAGTATAACATCACGGTAGATGTGCAGCATTAGCTGCGTATTGACCAAGTTGAACGCAGCATTTTCTGCTTAACATTTGCTGACTGACATTACAACTTTGCCATTATTTGAATATAGATAGTGTGCTTATTTGGAAAGCGCTTTGATGTTTGAGTCGCCAGAAGTTGGAATCACAGCCTTGAATTGAGCAGAACGGCACCAGGACCGCTCCGATTTGTAGTGAGCCTGTCCACGTTCGACGGTGCATGCTGCAGTGAAAAGTTTCCCATTGGGTCACCGGAGTAAAAGGCATGTAAACGGGAGCCCCTGGCATTTGGGACAGTTGAATTAAATACTGTGAATGTCATTTCAATTCGTGAAGGGAACACGTAGACAAGATTGAAGATACCACGGCAGTAACTTGATAAAATAGGTGATCCCCAACTAACTGCGACTACACCAGTAAGGAAAATTCAAAAAGCCCTGATGAGAACACGCCAATTAAATTAGCGAGTTCGAAACGCGTCGGCCAAATGGAGACAAGCACTGTTTAAAGATCTGGGATTAATTTATTCCCTCAATGACTGAAAAACTGATTAAGCATTTCAGCCTTACTAACACTGTGCATGATATGTATTCATTTTATCTCCATCTGATTTCTTCTTGATTTTTTCTTGAATCTTTGATTGAATATCAACTGTTAATGAGCATTTGTGTTGATACACAAATAGTTGTGCAATTGTATATAGTGGTTGATTTATGTTTTTGTGAATGTGATTGGGATTAAGTACAGTCATTTGAAGTTTGTTCTTCTTTTTCTTCCCCTCTTCCTTATTGTGAATAATTGTATGTATAAGGTATGTCTTTTTGTCTAAATCTTTTTCTAATCTTAAAAATAAATGAAGTAAAAGGTATAAATAAACAATACCAAACAAATCTTTAACTAAAGCTGATTTGTTACTCTAAATGTGGAGCTAGTAGAATTTCTGTATGGTCAGCACCACTTTTTTGTAAGTATTTGGAAAAAGAAGCACTCCATAAACTATTAGACGCCATGTGACGGCTCCATGACACTTCCATCTGAACACACTAGGGAGAGAGTCTTTTGCAGACACAATGATTATGAGTTTAGTAATGAATCATTTTTCCTTGTTGGATCAAATGAGGTTCATCTTTTTGCCATAATTGTACAATTGACAGGGTTGTTATGAATGTTCCTGACATACACATACTTACCACAAGAAGCAGGTTATGCGACATTGGTCATGTCCATGCCTTCCTTTTTGTTTTGAATAGAGCCGTGCTTCATCCCCTGAGCCGCAGCCAGTTGAGGTGAGGCCATACCCTCCTGTGAACTAGGTAAGCAGGAATAGCCACATATCTATGTATGTTTGACAGTTATTCATGTGATAACACATGCAGAATGGTGAGTGTGCCTTATTAGGATGTCATTATATAAAGACACCAATGCGTTCTGCATTTGTTTTCTTTTCTATGACATGGAACCAACATTATTCTTTAACAGTGGTTGAGAAATCCACATACAGGAGGAGTGACCATTTAC